>NW_024870644.1:89583-146338 GCF_013358625.1 Macadamia integrifolia
CAATAGTTCTGTGTTGAATACATAGTTTTCAATGTGGAGTTGTGTCTTCGAGTTACTTTTGTGCTTCGCGGGGCTTTTAAGAATTCATTGTCTCTCTTTCTTTCATAAAAGTAGATTGGGTGATGGATTGTCTTGGTGACGGACGTAGTACATATAACACGTTTTGACTTGACCGATCTATATGGTATGTCAGGTAGACAGCCGGTACCTTATTATAGTCTAACATTATAAGCCTGTGGTTGATTTGTACTGATACATCAAGAAGACAGCCGACACTTTTTTATCTTCTTCCCAAACTTTAGTCTGTTCTAAAAGCTATGGTAGTTTCACCCAAAAAAAAAAAATATGGTACTTAATGCAATTTATAACCTGAATATGTAATATCAGTGGCTCATATGGAAGCATGTGTAGCTAGTGATAAAAAATGTCACACCATCTACATGGAATCACAAAATGACAAGAAAAAGGAACATCTACAACAAAATTGCATAAAATGTACATAAAAAAGAACCTCACGACAGAATACAATGCCAATCCACTAGTTATCCCTAACAAGTCATACAACACCCACTCAGGAAGAAGAACACATAAAACCCATCTGAGGACCTCAATTTCCTTGGCATGGGTGTTACAAAAGGCAAATCCTAAATACATTATTCTCAAGATCAATTGATAAGGAAGGTTAGACCAACTCAATCAAAGGGGGAAAGATACAGAGAAAAAAAGGAAGAACCAATCAATGGTGTTAGTATCAAGAACTACCACTAGGACTTATGTTCAGTGATTGCTGCATGCAGATTCCCAAGAGGCCTGTAACTGGGCTTTCTACAACACTATAGAGGAGAGTTCTTCTAGTACCATTTTCGTATTTGGTCTTTCAGAGGCTGAAAGAATACACTTTAGAGCCACTTGTAGCATGTCATCCAAAACTCTTGCCAGGCCTTTGACACTACTGGTGCTAGCAATCAGCTTGTCAAAACACTCAGCTGAGCGGTTTTCTGATGCCAATAATCTCACCCAGTCTGTCAGATCAACCACCCCTCGATGCCCTGATATTATCTCTCCAGCACTTTTTCCAGTTAGGAGCTCCAACAAAATTACACCAAAAGCATAGACATCACTCTTCAATGATGGGCATGGCTTACTTGAGCTAGCAAATTCAGGCGGCCGGTATCCAAGAGCACCTGAATTTAGAACCTGCTCAGCTGTGCCAGCTGGAGTCATTATGCGGTGGAGACTATAATCTGTAAGGAGTATGTTCAGGCTAGGAGGTTCCAATAAAATGTTGGTTGATTTTAGGTTGCCATGAGGAATGGCTCTCTCACTATGGAGATAGTTGAGGCAGCGGGCCACATCTGTAGCAATCTTGAGACGTTGGTCAAGGGACAGGGGTGGGAATTTTCTTGGCTCATTATCTGCACAACTCAGAAAGCTCAGAATTAGGCCATGCATCATGCATTAAGAAAAAAATCATTTAACATTTTAGCATGAGAAAATGAGTTTCACCATGGAATGAGAATTTTCTAAGTGCTGCACATGTGACACCTAAGCAAAGAGGGTAGAGCATTCCATCACATGCATCCCAATACGGCACTTTAGTTCTAATACAATTGGTTAGGTCGAATGACCACAATCATCTATCACATTGCATTCTTTGCAGATTTTTCTAAAGTACACGGGGAATTGATTAGGTGCTAGTATAACTCATCCACCACACTGCACTCTATGTGAATGTACTAGAAATACATGGGGCAGGTCCATAGAGAGGTCTACAGCTCATGTACACATCTGGATCAATCTAATAATGGTTTTATAAATTTAACTATTTATTGCTACTCTAGAGGAATCTTAGGCTTTTACCTCCCAGACAAATTGGTTAACAACTCATAAGACACCAGATGAATTTTTCCAACCCTCATTCACTGACTAAAAATGAGCAACTGAAGATGGTCTGAGAGTGGAGAGACCTGGGAATGGGGAAGAGTTCCCCAAAAAACTTTTACTGTAGAATTTGCAATTAAAACTAGTAAATTTCCAGATTTCCAGGATGCAAATATGCAATAAATTAATTTTCAAAAATAGCTGTTTCAGGACTCCAGTATCTTCATCATAGCTTTGAAAATCATAACCAAAAGCTTAAGATGGAGTTGAGCATTGAAATATCCAAGCAACATTACAGTGTCTGTAATTCGGATTGATCATGGACCATATATTGAAACAAAAGAAATAACATGAGAAAAATGAACACATCATATTAAAGGAAGAATCACAGCAGCATAAAGAAATACACAAAGCATATGGTCAGCATACTGAAAAAGTAAGGAAATTTAATGTAGATATAGTTAGATGATTGTAAACATGAAAGAGGTGTGAATGGATCCGTAATTCAGGGGTATCAGTTCAGCACTTCACCTGAATTGGATGATCTTAAATCTGACCCCTAACCACTGGCTTGCCTTCTATATTTAATATTTTATTCTAAGCATAAAAAAGAATATGACATCAGATAACTAGAATTATCCATTTAGTCTAATTTTGATCAAAGAGACCCTTGAATATGGCCCATCAAAGGATGAGCTCTATCCAGCAAGTATTTACATCACTTGACAATATGAGTCTCATCAATAATAGTTTTGTAGCTGAAGCAGGCCATGCAATAATGGCCATCTAATTTCCCAAAGCTGGGAACCAATAGCCTACAAAAATCTAGAACAGCAGGTCTGTCGGTAACCCTCCAAAAGAGCAATATTAGCAACCTGGTCAAGGGATGATCAGATCTGGTTGCAAATCTGATCGCAAGTCCTGCTAGGTGTGGGGAATGGGTTGCCAAAATTAGAGTTGAATCTAACAGTTAGATTGAAAGATAGATATCAAGGGGTTATGAAAATAGGAAAAGGCTAAGAATTAGAAACATAAGGTTAGAAACAGAAGAAAACAACAACTAAAGTGAATAAATAGCAACTATAAACAAAATAGAGAGTAGGAATAAAATTAGTAACCAAAATAAGAAGAAAGGATAGAAATAGAAACTAGAAGGTAAAATAGATAGGAGATGATGAATATAAACTATGTTTCCCACGTAGACCTTGACTAGTATCTGACTAGTCCAACTTCGCATCCGACTAAGCTACCTTGGCATCTCACCAAGGGCTTCACTGTATCTCACAGCAAAGGAATTCTGAATCTCACAGAAATCAGCAACCATAAGCTTAACAAATTGTTCAAGTCCTTGGAAGTGGGTGTGACCCCTACTCTTTATTTATAACTCATGGAAATAAGTAAAATAGTTGGAAGGAGTAATCCCTTACAATCTAAGTATTTCTTCAAAATATAAACTGTTTTAGAATATTACAAAAATAAAAACTACAGGCTGGAATGTAGGATATCTGTCCTGCCTTGTAGAAACAGTACTAAATAAAGAATTCAACTAATTAAAATAGAAACTAACAATAATCCCGTACAGGCCTTATCCCTAATATTTGGGCTTATAAAATTGTCCCATTACAATAGTAAACCCAAAAAAACTAAGCCCATGGCCAAATAACCCCATTCGACACTCAAAAATTAAACATATTCATCCATTCTAGGTCCAGTTTGATGGCCTGGTTTGCTTCTGGCCTTCATGTCCTTCTGAACTGCATCAACATTCCCCATCTTAGAAAAAAACTCGTCCACAAGTTTTGTAGTGATGCCAAATCAGATTCGCATGATCATCCTTCAGTTGGAAGTAAAATTCAGCAACCCTGGATATCGTCCTGTCAAAGTAGTGGCTCTGTTGTCCCTCCATAGCTCTGATACTGAATAATGGCTATCTAATTACCCAAAGCTGGGAACCAATAGCCTACAAATATCTAGAACAGTAGGTCTCTCGATAACCCTCCAAAAGAGAAATATTAGCAACCTGTCAAATGAAGATCAGATCCGGTTGCAACTCTGACCACAATTCCTAATTTCCTACTAGGTGTGTGGAATGGGTTTCCAAAATTAGAAGTGAATCCAAAGGTTAGATTGAAAGATATTAAGAAGTTATGAAAATAGAACGTGATTAAATTTAGAAACATAAGGTCAGAAGCAACAAAAAACATCATGTAAAGTGAAGAAATAACAAATAATAAAATAGAAAGTGGGATGAAATTAATAACTAAAAAAGGGCGTACCTGGTGCATAAGGCTCCCACATGTGCGAGGTCCGGGGTAGCGAGAACTACTCAGCCTTACCCCGAGAATGTCGAGAGGCTGTTTTGATTGCTTGACCCCCAGGTCGCAACATTCGTAGAAGATGAATAGAAATAGAAACTAGAAGGAAAAAGAAGATAGAAGATAGACGAGAGAAGCTGAAGGATATGAACTAGGAGTTCTGAATCTCACAAAAATCGGCAAGCATAAGCTTAACAAATTGTTCAAATCATTGGTGTGGGTATGATCCCCTACTCCTTATTTATAGCTTTAAGAAAATAAGCAAAATAGAAAATCCCCTATGCATGGAAGGAGGAATCCCTTACAACCTAAGTACTTATTCAAAATAGAAACTATTTTATAACATTATAAAATAGAAACTAGAGGCTGGAATGTAGGACATCTATCCATCCTTCTAGAGACTCCACTAAAATTAAGAATACTTCTTAAGACAGAAACTAACACTAATCCCATATAGGCATTAAATCCCTAATATCTAGGCTTATTGAATTGGCCCATAAATAGTAAACCCAAAAATACTAAACCCATGGCTCATATAACCCGTTGGAAAATCAAAAACATATTAGCCCATCCTTGCCATCCTGGTCCAGTTTGATGGCCTGGTTTTCTGCTGACCTTTTTGTTCTTTTGAACTGCATCACACGGTCTAAACATAACCAACACACACTATCAGGCTGGTATTGTTCTTGACAGAAGTGTATTAAGAACTGGACAAAACCATCCAAATTGTCACCAAATTTTCACAAGCCATCCTACACAGGCAATTGAACAGTTTGGTTCTATTGGTGCATATGATTGAGGTGGAATTAAAAGAAAAAGTCAATCAATAAATAAAAGATGTATGACTTCTTGATTAATAGCAGTGTTAACTACACCTTTGTCAAAGGGAGTATGAATCAGTTCCTTAATAAAAAATCTCATTTTCAAAGTTCGAAAATCTATCCTAACATGATGGTGACTACTAATTGTTTCAAATTTTTGAAAACTTGGCCCTCCTTATCAGTAAAAAGAAACAATAGATAAGCAGTTCCTGGGTTAACTACAATAGTTAAATTTCCATGCAAGAATAAATAAGAATTACTATGAACTCATGTTCATAAATAACATAAATGCAACATGCACACACTATATGCTCTTATTTTGGATGTCATCAACTCAACCCAACAGAAAAGCCATTTAATTTGACCCCAAAACCCTTTTCAGGACTATCTCTGAGTCGGGTTTTAAAATGCCTTCAGTTTGTCAAAGAAATAAATATATTTCTTAGCTGGATGGACTTTAACGGAAATAAGGAATATCAAAGAAAGAGGAAAATGTTACCATAAAGATAGATGGCCAAACATGATGCACTGACGTAATTTGATATAATCAGCTTCTCATGGTCCTTTGTGCCCCAGTAGTAACCCCGCAAAGAAACTATATTTGGATGTCTTATACACCCCAACTTCTTTGCTTCCCTTGCAAATTCCTTTTTGCCTTTTGCTATACCATCCCTAAGCCACTTCACAACCAATACATGACCACTGTCAAGTGTAGCTTTGTAGGACGTGCCATGACAACTTTTACCAATAATTTCTGCTGGTGCACGCGAAAGCTCTTCGGCGCTGAACATAAGTGAGCTGTCGAAGAGATGTAGATCTCCAGCCAATCTATCTGAATTACAGACCTTGAAAACAATGGGATTCTCAGACAGATGTGGATCCTTAGAAGGGGATGAAGATGAGAAGAGAGATAAAGGAGGAGACATCACTTGCTCTTTCGCCTCAGTAGCACCTAGTCCTGATGCTCCTCCAATTGATGTGCTCCCATGCTCGTGCACAGAACCCTTTTGTGAAGAAAGTAAATGATCTGGAGGAAAGTTTAAAGAAGCTGGAGCTGTATCTACATTTTCATGAAGCCCATGGATATGAACAGGAGATCCCCTCTCTGGGATATCTTTTCTTCCAAAAATTTTATTGGGACTGCTCCTCCCTCCACATTCATGTGTACAGAACCTATAGTAAATTATGCATGCTAAGAGAGCTATCACAGCAGCCCCACTAACCAAACCTACGATTAGAACAGCTTTGATAGCAGGTCTCGCATGGGAAGCATGCTTCCCCTGAAAAGGAATCTCAGGAACATGCGCTGGTGAGGAAGATGAGTTTGAAAATAAAAGTAAGGAGTTTCCTGGATGGAATGAAGAATCAGGGAACCTCATCAAGTTGTCAGGCACAATACCAGATAGATTGTTGTAAGAAACATTGAATTCTTTAAGCACATCCGGCAGATCAACTGGGATGCTTCCCTCAAAGTTGTTGTGAGATAAATCAAGATAGAGCAAACTATGGAGTTTACTGATTTCTTGGGGCAAAATGCCGCTTAATGAGTTATCTGACAGATCAAGGGACACCAGGCTCAAATTTTGGGGTGAATATATTGAAGCAATATCTTGAAGTGGGATGGGACCTGTGAAGCTGTTCCATGAAAGATTTAAATCAGTCAATTTGAATAAGCCTGGTAGAAGAGACCCATTAAACTGGTTGAGACTAAGGTCAATCACATTTAGTTCTGGGTATGTCCCCAATACAGGTGGAAGAGCTCCCTCTAATGAGTTGTTGGATATCTTGAAAGTGTTCAGCCTCAAGAACTGAGAAGTTCTGTTTGGAAGGATTCCTGTCAATGCATTCGAACTTAGATGAATAACTTCCACATAATTCCCCCAAGTCTGAATTCTGGACAAGTTCCCCGAAAACATATTATTACTCAAATCTATGATGGCGCAGTGCCCTACGTTTACAGGCAAGGAGCCAGATAGTTTATTTGAGGAGAGGTTGAGATTCTTCAGAGTTACAGAGGTGATACTTCCCAGTGGACCTGCCAATTAGAGAAAAATTTTAAAATGGAAATAAAGTAACAAAAGAAAGCATTGGATTAAGTTATTCCATAAAGATCAAAACAAACAACACTTTCTAATAATTGTTGCAAAACATTTGAAAAACGTTATACAGTATTAACTATTAAGGAAACAGAATCCTCTTACACATCAACTGCTAGCAATGATAAATTAAATACATTTTTAATATCTATTTATCAAGTATGGCATACCTAGGATAAAGATGTGGAAGTTTTTGTTACGTTTTAATGAAAATCATGTATGAGACAGTTACACCAATGTCGATCATTTGAGCAAGTCAACAGCTACAGGTTCCTTCAGATAAGATAATCTTTGTACTCATAAAAAATGATGAGTATTTTGATAAGTATCTTAACAAGGTGGTGTGTCTGTCTTACTAAGCATTTGCCACTCTGTAATTCATTAAATAGATGAGGGAAAATTTCAGTTGGAGATGTCCCAATATGCTGCGCTCTGTTGTAAAAACGGAATTTGGGTGAGAAAGTTACTATCCTTAATCCATGAAATCAATCTGGATTTTCCAATTAATAAGACTTTTATTTATTTAAAAAAAAATCTCATCCAAAATAAGGTTCTCAACAGATGAGAAGTGACTGCTTGTTTAAAACAGGTTGCAATTCACCACATTTGCCAAGTTGGTATCCACTTCCTTGAAACTAGGGCAAGTCCTCACAGACTTTAGGGTGAAGGGAGGCCAAGTAAACAAAATCTACACATTACTGATAAGCAAAACAACTATGATTGTAAACTATCTGTAGTTGGCATTAGTTCCTCATGCATCTGAGAACTGTTTATCAGAGTTCATAAAATAACAAATGGAAGCTATTAGAACCAACTCACCTTTGAGCTGGTTAAGGCTGAGATCAAGCTCAGTAAGGAGCATCGAGCTTTCCTGAAGTAAAGCTTCTGGCAGAGACCCAGAGAACTGGTTGTTGTGAAGCCGCAGGATCAGAAGAGAAACTACAAAATTGAAGGAAGGGATCTGACCAGTAAGCTGATTACAACTTGCATCAAACACCTCCAATTGGTCAAAATAAGGCATCCCATCACGAGCAAAGAGCTCCCCAGCCAATGCATTGTGGCTAAGGTTTAAATACTGAACTGTGGAAACAAAAGTGGAGTTCCCAAGATCGAAATTAAGAGAACCAGAGAACTTATTGCTACTGAGATCAACATACACCACATTCTGCAACTGCATGATAAGATCACTGATATCGCCAGTAAAGCTATTGGAATGCAAATCTAGATGCTTTAACTGCTCCAGAGTTCCAAAACTAGGTGGAATTGTGCCACCTAAATTGTTGGAGGAGAGATTAAGAAGAAGTAAATTCTTCAAATTCTTCAAGTCCAATGGAACTGACCCATGGAATGAATTGCGTGAAAGATCCAAACTTTCCAGCGACCCAATAGAGCCAATTCCCAAGATAATCCCACTGAACTGGTTGTTCGAAATCGTCATGTTCTGTAGCATTTTGAGACCACTAAGCGCAGAAAACTTAAAATTTCCGATCAATCCCAGATCATTCAGTGTAATGGATGTCACTTGACCCTCACTACAACTAATCCCATACCAGTTTTGAGGGCACCCATTGGATGCCAGAGAGTTACCATCCCAAGAACTAAGAACACGCCCCCGAGGATCCTTCACAATTCCTTTCTTCAACTCCAAAAGAGCATCTGAGTCCAATTTCCCAAGAACAAGTTCAAACAACAAGAAGAAAATCAAACAAATGGACTGCATTCCCCCTCCCCAACAACAAAAACCCTCCAAAAATAGAAATTTTTGCTTTTAGACTCCAAGTTGCAGCAACCATCCAAATTGAAATGGGAAAGCATGAATGTACCCAAACATTTTCAATAAACTAGGACACAATGAAACCCAAAAACCAGTATTAACCAAGACAATACCAGAAAATATACTTGAAATCCAGCTAAAAATAACTACCAAAAAAAGGTGAGGAAAATTAATTGAATTTTGAAACAAACCCAAATCGAGTAACCTCAACCACTAACCAAAAATAAGAATCAGAGTAAAGAAAGAACAGAAAAACACAATGTACAAAGAGCTACATCTTCAACAATGAAACGAACATGGAACTAGAAGAAGGAAGAAGAAGAATGGGGGGAAAAAATTGTAAAGGAAACAGAAACTGAAAGCAAATTCAGCAGAAGGGCTAACTGAAACTTTTTTTCTCTGGGTACAGTATTGAATCAAAATGCCAATGATGATGAGGCAATAATGGGTCTGTCGAGGTTTTGCGAGAACTCACTTTTTAATGTAGATCAGATTCAGAACAAGAAAAGGGAAAAAGCAAATCTTTCATTGTTTAGTGTTGACTAAGCTGAATCTCAAAAAGACTGCAATGATGTTGAAATAAAACAAAAGGAAAGTAAGATTGAAACAAAGCGAAAGAATAAAGAGAAACAAAGCGAAAGAATAAAGAGAAACAAATTCTCAGGGAAGTGTTGAAGTTGCAGAGATTACATTTGACCAGACACTCTTCCCCTCACTCAGTCCCCACTCCCCACACTCCACTCTTCCAGTCTTCCTTGGTACGGAATTAGTTCGTTCTTTCAGATTTACAATCAGGCTGTTGGGTTTTGTTAGAGTACTTTCAGAGCACAGTAAAATATACGCCATTTTTGCCCAACATTTTAATCCAACGGTTTTAGAACCAAGATGAAGGTACAGATTTTTTTCTTCTTTTTTAACCAAGATGAAGGTACAGATACAGACTACGCTTATAAAGAGGAATATAGCATCCCCTCCAAGTCCCTGCTACTCAAACTCACTTTCAATCTCTCACATACACGCATGAAGTTGTGTATACCCCGATTGGAGAAAGGAATTTGGCACATAAATAAGGATGTCAATTTGATAATGTGCCATAAAAAATATCAATCTGATACATCGATACTGAAATTATATTGAACAAGGTGTGACAATAATTTTTTTGAGAAATTTACATCCCCTCCCATGTAGTTTGTTGAAATGACGTGTGGGTCCAAGGGTTTGAGCAATTTATGCCTCCTCCCCCATAGTATGAAAGATTCTTACATTTGAGTCCAATCCGTTAGTGACCGTGAATTTGAATCTATTATGTGGTGAGATCACATTTTCTATACCAAAAATACCCCCAAAACGAAATGAAGAGACTGAAATACCCTTCACTTAGAATTAAGAAAAGAGGAAAACCCTCTTTCAATCTCATCGTCTTTAAGCTCTCCAAGCCCTAATCAGCAAATCGTCCTCTACCAGTTGTGATCTGTGTGAGGATGTGATGTGTTATCAAGGTTTCCAGATGCGAGAAACCCTAATAAGTCGATGGAGACAGAGATGATACTTTCTTCATTCGCAAGTGGGAAAGGCTTTAGGGTTTCCACTCTGATGTCCTGCTCTCTCCCTGAATCCCTGATTCCCTGTTATCCTAGAAATGTCCCAACTCTGTGATAAGTTGATTTTGGAAAGGAAGAGACGGTTTTGCTTCTGATGGTTTAATCAATCATCAATTGCGTCGTTATTACAGGATTCACCACTACTCGATCACTTAGGTTCATGGTTTGGACTTTGGTGTGAGAGAAGCCAATAAACCACATGTGGTAATGATAAGTGTCATAATGGAAGCAACGACTAATTCAGCTTGTTGATTGTTGTTCTTACTTCGATCGAGATAGAAGTAGAGAGAGAGAGAGAAGGGTGGAGAAAACACCTAGATGTGCTGTTCCTTAAAAGGTTCAAAGGGCTTGAGCTCAGTAGGGGGTCACTGGCAGAGTTTCTAGAATCGATGAATCGGATTAGGAATTACCCGATTCAAATTGGGATTGATGGTTATCAATTCTGATTTTTGATGATTCAAAATGGATTTTTGGATAAAAACATCAAAATCTTTGGAATATTTTTCAAATAGATTTGTCAATTTTTTGGGTCTTTCAGACTAATTTAGATCCAAATTGGATTGGAATTAGCATTAAACACCATTGACCATTTCTGCTTTGGTGGCAGAGTTTTTCAGACTGATTCAGAGACTAAGCTTCTTCTTCACCTGGATTTGGTCACAGAGGGCGATTTGCAAAGGTATCCAACTTTACCCTTCCCAACGGTTCTCTCTTTTGTGAACAATCTCTATTTTAATGAGTATTCAAGTTGAAAAGGGTATAATGGTCCTCTCAACTCAAGACTTTCTTTACTAAAAGAGTATTCAAGTCTTTTGTTGTTTGAAATTAACAGAATACTCATACCGTCAACTTCAGGGGAGGGCGGTGTAAATCGCTCAAACCCTTGGATCCACACATAATTTCGACAAACTACAGGGGAGGGGATGTAATTTTCCCTATTTTTTTTTATTTAATATGATATTAATATTTAAGATAAAACCATTCGATATGTACCAAATTAATCATATCAAATTACCAAACTTTAACGAATACAGAAACCATACCAGTTGACATTCTTATCAAATATCAAATTACCAAAGAGAGAGAGAGAGAGAGAGAAAAGGACAAAAATATCAAATAGAAACCATATCAAAATTGTAAACTATACTGACATTATACATTATCGATATTGAAAGATAATAATTTTCTCAATATGATGTGATTTTGATATCTACTCTTGGTCTATTATATCATATTACAACCGTACCAAATACTGAAAAAATATATATATATATATCAAATAACGTACAGGTTGAAGCCCAACTGATGGAGTTAACCCAACCCACTAGAACCAAGATCAGGCACCAAAGCCAACCCCACTAAGGACCACACCATTGTCAGTGTTTGGTGGACAATTACAACTTATGTGAATTGCGAACCCGAGGAATAAATGAGCAAGGTGGGGTTTTTGGAAGCTGGTAAGAAGGGAGGGCCACCGTTTGATTGTTAATCTGGTTGCAGGAGGATAGACATAGACAAAAGAGCTGCTTGGAGATGAAGGATTAAAATTTGGGACTGACAAGCTAAAACCTGAAAATGACTGGTCGCATGCTGATTTTCTGATAGATTATTAAAAATAAGATGAGATGATTTTCAGAGGGGTTTTCCCACAGTTTCACAACCAAAAAGCTAATTAGGAATCCGTTCAAACCAGACCCCCCAAAGACCCATTTAAAGATACATATTTAGTCCTAGTCAACACTCAATAGGTTTTTCTTAACTGTATTTCTAAAGGTGTCAAATAATATGCAATATTATGTTTTTGCCTTCTAGTATATAATGTTTTCTCTACCAGAGGAACATTTATAATTTTTTTCCAGTGAAGATAAATTGTGCCATTTCAAATATATATACAAAAAATTTGGAAAAAAAATTAAAATGACAACTTTTAATAACGATATAATGTTATTTTTAAAACTCATATGTACCTTTGACTTTAAGAATTTTTGAGAATAAAACATGGCCAATCAAAAAATAGATTACAAATTCTAATTACACCTATAGAAGTGTCATTTAGATAGGCTCCTTTTTTTTTTTTTTTTTTTTTTTTTTTGTAGTGGTTCTCTATTGGGAATGCAGCCTCTACCAAATACTCCCTATGTCTATCTCTCTCCTCCCCCAAATGAGGGGCAAAGATATCATTTCATGGGATATGAGAGAGATACACATGGGAGTGTTGGCATAGGAGAGTTCGCTTTCCCTTTTTTCTAGTTCATCCTAGACAAGGGCCCACAAACCACTAGGTGCAAGCCAAGGGGGCATCCTGCCTTGGGGGAAGCGGAGTTTTTTTTTTTTTTTTTTGGGTGGGGGGTGGGAATCCTTGAAACCCTCTCACTAGATATGGGCCTTTACAGCCTCACACAATTTCTTGTTCCATTTATATAACATATCATTGGATGACTCTGAAGCATACCTGATACTCAATGGCCTTCGAGCAACGTCAAGTGAGTCCTAATAAATGCTCATTCGATGAGACCTCATCGAGTGTCGACCAAAAGTCACCCATTTGTCAATTAACCCTAATTTATGATTTTTTAATTTTGAATTACAAAACTGTATTTGGAAAACCTAGAAAAATCCTAGAAAATTACAAAGAACAACAACAACAAACCTTATCCCAACTAAATGGGGCTGGCTATATGGATCTGATATTGTCTAAAATATTAGCAGACAAAAGAATAAAAGAAGTCCAAAAAAAGGTCAGCTGGAACATCCCCTGCAAGGAGTCGGCTACACGGGTCCTTGTCCTCCATATAACTCTATTCGTGGTCATACTTGAATCAAACCCTACCATAGACATCTTTTCTAACCACTTCGTCAATCATCATTTTAAGCCTACCCTTCCTTCTCTTGGCTTCATCTAATTGAATCTAGTTAGTTTTTCTTACTAGGGCATATATGGCCCTCTGTTAGACATGTCCATACCACCTCAACCGGCTCTCACAAAGCTTGTCCTGGATCAGTGCAACTCCCAAATCGTTTCTAATACAATCATTCCTTACTCTATCTCTCCTAGCCTTGCCACACACCTCTCTCAACATTTTCATCTCTGTTATACCTAGTTTATTCATATTATTCTTCTTGATTGTCCAACACTCCACCCCATATGTCATAGCTAGTCGTATTACTGTTCTGTAGAATTTTCCCTTGAGTTTAACAGGAATGCATTTGTCATGTAGCACTCCCGACGCATCTCTCTACTTCTTCCATCCCATTTTAATTATGTGGGAAACATCCTCCGATATATCAATCACCCCTCTTTGCTAATAAGATTGACCGTAGGTATTTAAACCACTCACTATTTGGTAGCTCCCGCTCCTGAAGTTTCACCACTACATCACCTCTCCTAGTTTGACTGAATCGATACATCATATACTTTGTCTTCGTTCTGCTTATCATAAACCCACTGGTTCCAGGCTTGATCTCCATAGCACCAATTTAGTATCAATCCTTCCCACTGTCTCATTAATCAAAACAATGTCTTCGATTAATAACATACGCCATGGGATGATGCAAGCGCAATTTATATGCACCTGATTTCATCTCGTTTCGATACTGTATGAAGAAAGTATGACATCTGCACGAAAATTTGGCATATTTACACTCAAGGGAATTTTAAACGTTGAAAATGATTTTTTTTTTTTTAAAAGATGGATCCTCCATATGAGGATATGAGTGTAATTTTCTTTCTGACGCACATGTTTTCGTCCCATTTTGATATTGTATGAAGTAGTTACAACATCCATAAGGTTCACAGGTAATTAAGTCTTTTTGCATTCTTAAGTCTAATGAACAGGTCTTCTGGAAAGTTGTAGAGCTTCAAGTCTTGTTCCACCCTTTTCTTTCGACTTGATCCAAATTTGTATGAAGAAGTTATGGCTGTTTCCATGAAACCACTTAGAAAATTCCAAAATCTAGAATTGGAATAGCTCTCGGTGATGGTAGGGAGTTTCAGCATACTTTTTATAATATGAAGGGGCTTCTGCGCTATTTTACAAAATTTGGACTAACCGGACCTCTAGCACATGAATTTGGTTTAGAGGGGCTTCTGTGTAATATAGGGAAGATGAGAAGATCCTTAATCTAAGGATCTCTTTGGTATTGTTTAAACTTATGTTTATCTAGCACATGAACATAAATAGAGGTGTTTGGCATGATTTACAACCACTATTTCTAATTAATATAAATAAATATACCAATAAATTTATAAAGAGGTAGGAAGGTGTTAAAACACAATATGTGCTCCGGCGACGCCTTCATAACTCCAAATACTCGGATTCGTTATAGTCCCTCCTGTGATACTCCAACCCCCCCCCCCATGAATTGGTTATTCTTATGATTTATTGCGATAAAATGATTATTGTTGTTTATGTGGTAAACCTTTAATGAGCATGTGTTGTAATGACTAAAAACTAAGGGCAAATGGGTAAGTTTGCATATTTTTATAAAATCCCTTGCATTCCTATATCATTGCAACCAACGCACAAGTAATCTTTCCCTCTCATTGTCTCTCTCATCTTGTCTCCCTCTCCCTCTCCCCTCTCACTTGGTAGATGTATTTACTGTTATGCCTGTGCCCTAACATGGTCTAATTTGAACTATTGTGATAAGTCTTGGGCTAACAGTGGAAAGCATCACCGAGTTTTGGCTCGCAACAGCTCACTGCCAAAGGGGGAAGGATGACTCCACTCACTAGTGCATCTCCTGCTTATCCAACTGGAGGGGATTCAAACCTTCTGATCATAGATGGTAAGTTACCCGACACCCTACACTCGAATCCCAGCATGCACCAAAACTATCGGAAGGCTATGTGCACAGCCTAGGGTAACTGCCCGTGCAAAACTAACTTGTAGATAGCATGTAGTCAAGACACATAGCTGTCTTGACCACCGAAAATAGACCACCGGAAGCACCTGGGCCTAGATCCGATGGGTTGAATCTGGTGGCCACTTATGCTATTGAACTGGTTCCGATGCCGATGGACCCCACTACCTGCATCGAGAACAGCCCAGATGACCACACACACTCTCCCACACCTTCCTCATGACTTGTACTACATATGAGTCTATGGAGGTGGCTCGAGTGTCCCGACTGCCGAATTAACCTACTTGGGCCAGACTAGGACCTACGAAACATGCCCTAAGGACAAAACTTAATATAAATAGGAGAGGTGAGTTCATTTCTCACCTCTCACTTGTACAACACGTGGGAGATTTCTCACCTCTCACTTGTACAAAACGTGGGAGAGGGAAAGAAGAGGAGAAAGGGAAGAGAAAGGAAGAAGAAGAAGGAGGAGGAAGGAAGCTCACCTTGCTCTCGGCTACACGCGCCCTTGCCGGAATCCTTACTGGAGGTAGGTTCTACATCTCCTACCACACTCTTCTCTTAATTTAGACTTAGGATAGTTGGACACAAGGTGAACTAGGAACCCAGCACCCCTCAGAGCTCGGGGAATGATCATTTCACCTCCCCGGTGTGATTGCCAAGCTCAAACCAAGTTTGGTGAGCTCCGGTAACACTTGTGACCAAATGATCATCTAAGGTTTTGATATTTCGATCGATTTATCTCCCAAATGGCCTAATGGAATCGGGATTTCTTTACCTTAAATTAAAGGTAGGAACAACCTCTACAAACTCTATGGAACAAATCCTGATGATCAAAGCCAAGCCGAAAAGCCCCAAATGGCATGGGCACTTTCTGTGTGTCCACCGAAAACACTAGGCTAGGATCCGGGTAGCTATTTCCAGTAAGGTCTTTGAGCCTTAGGAGCTCTCTGCCAGTGCCACTGAATTCACACCTGATGAATCTAGTCGATTCCGACCCTATTTTTGGTCCCTGAATCCGGTGACCCTGTACTGTCTAGGTTGAACAGTGTCTGAATCCTTCGGGGGTAGTTCCTAATAACATTCGATTACCTTTATGCCTAGGACAAAGACACGCACCTAGCCCAATGCCAAAATTGAATTGGACACTCGGTGGCCGTACTTGGAACCCAATCCATTTAAACTTAATCAAGATGAGGGATGGTTGACTTTTATTATGGGATTGTTTAATTATATTAGAACATCTTACATGTGCTAGGATTTCAAATGATTATTAATTGCTTAAATGATTATGATGTTCCATAACATGTTATATTATTGCATAATATATTGTTGTTGGAATTGATATGAAATATATGTTGTGAGATGGAATCCGGTGTAGCCAAGGTGGTTCTGGTACCGTGATTGCTGTATGATTGTTGCATTTATTATGTTGTGAGATGGAATCCGGTGTGGCCGAAGTGGCCAAGGTGGTTCTAATACCATGATTATCGTATTTTTGTTGCATTCATGCATTGATTATGTGCATTAGATTAGATGTAGTCGCGGATTACACTTTATGGTAGATGTTCTCCTGGTATTGTGTACTCTGGGACTGCATTTAGAGAAAGGATACGCTTCATGGCTGATGATAATCCCGGTGTTGTATAGTCCATACTCAATTGCTTTGTATGCTAGAATAGGTATATAGTTGTGGGTTACACCTTGTGGCCGATGGTATCCCGATATTGTGTACCCCGGGACTATACTTGGAAATTATCGGCTTCGTGGCCGATAGTGATCCCGGTGTCACGTGGTCCATACAAATTGTACCATTATGAAAGGCATGTAGGATATTGTGGTTAGGTAACATTCTCCATGCTACGTCCCCTTGCCAATAGGGGTGAGGTGTTGTATAACCCAACAGTGGTATATTCGATGAACCTTTTTGAATGCCACACATGTGGTACGATTTGTTTGTTACCTGAGGCGGGAACTAGTCCAATGTGGCTGATGGTGATCCAGATGCCATGACTGCCAGGAGGGGGTTATCAAGGGTTTTGCTGGGTGATCGACGGACGCATCCCAGGACTAGCAGGCTCCTAATCAATGCTAGGGCTTGTATCGCTATGTAGTCGATGTGCAAGTTCCGTGATCAGGGATACAACCTAATGTGCTGTAGTAGCATTTACCAGACTTAGTTGTATTGTTAGATGGTTTAATAATCAATGAATTGCATCATTTACATCATGGACTATATGTTTAAAACCTGTATTCATGTCACCTAGCTATCCTAATGACGTAAAGATGCCCTACTAGCTAGTTGAGCTAGCAAAAGAGTGAAAAAAGACGAGTTGCTTGCTTGGTATAAGGGTAAAGGAAGACTTGGGGTAGAAGACTAATCTTTGCCTAAATTCCCAGTCATTTGATATTGAAATGCCAGGTAGTCATTTGATAACAGAGCTTTGCATGGAATATTATATATGTGAATTCTTGTGCTTGGTTGTGCATGAACCCCACCCCTCACTGAGCAAGTTGGAAGCTCACTCCACGTATATGCCCCCTTTTAGATGATAATGTAGGTACAGTTGTGCCTATGGCCTGTGACTCTCTATTCTCCAGATCCAAGTACGGAGTGAGCGACTGGTGGACACCAGAAGCGGAGGAGCATGACCAAGACTGTGCTTGCGACCACTGTGGTTACGACGAACCTTGAAGTGTAGAGCGTATTTGTGACTTTCAGTACCGAAATATATAATTGGTATTCTTTTGGGCTTATTATATATAAGTCTTTCATACTTGTAAATTGGATAAACCAGTTATAAATACATAATGTCACTAGATGATTTCCCCCATTTTAATTATGATTCCGCTATTATACTCTGATTCCGCTACAATTTGTTTGGTTCGTATTGTGAGATTGTTTATGTTAAGGTATTGCTATCAGAGATCCTAGTAGATTTATAAGATGGGTACTCGTCTTACTCACACCATCGGTATTCCTAATGGTAAGTTGGGTCTACTGGAATTGGGGTGTGACCACTTGATATCAGAGCTCGATGCTCTGCCTTAACTCACAATCTTACTCGAACCTTGATTGGGGATTAGGATTTAGGATTTAAAAAAAAATATCAAAGACAATAAATAATAGAAGTACACAAATAGGAGACAAGTATAGGTGTCAAAGCTGTTTCATTATATATAAAGAGTACTGAGTACATAAGCTTACACCAAATTTTTTAAAAATAAATGATAGAAAGCAGGAAATCCTAACTAACCTAATTCCTAGGAATTCAAATAACAGAAGCAAATGACAGCAAATAAAGTGCAACTAAAAGCTATAACATTAAAATTGAAAATAAAAGCCGATTATGCCAGAAAGCATAAAATTGGAAATCCTAAGACTATAGTGGTAGCATAAGCCACTACTGCTACTGGTCCTACTACTGATTTTGCCCTCGACCTTAAGCTTGGTTCTGACCCTGTGCTCCTAGCCCTGGCATTGGAATGGCAAGGTGGAAAACCATTGCCTGCATGGCTGCATCTGTACCTCAAGGGATGCCACCCAGTTGTCCAGCATGCAGTAGCTCCTGTCCATTCTCTCCATCTGATTATCCATCCTCCTCAGTAGATTGGTGGTGGTATCTAGGCGGGCCATCACGTCATTGAGTCCATAAGGCCTTGAACCGCTAGACCCCTAGAGGAGGAGGCAACAGAAGTCCCCATAGCCTGAGGGTTAGGTGGTGGAGCACCTCCACCAGGAAACACATGTGGAGGGGCATGTTCCTCCTAACCACCATCGTGATCACCCCCATCACCACCTCCCGGTTGGTCCTCTACCTTCATTGGCTTTTCCCTTTTGGCCTCATCCTCAGTGACCTCATCCATGTTCAGCTCCATCTTCTTCAGAGAGTCTTGGTTGAAGTCTAAGACATTAGTCTCTAGGCTTTCCTCATCCTTCAATTCCACACCAAAGCATAGGAAGACCTCAGTCAAGATCTATCTGTAGCAGAGGTTTCTAGCCCTACGTGCCCCTCCCTCAACCCTTGTCACCATGGTCCATATCAGTAGATAAGGGAGGCGAACCAATAGTCCAATGTATACACAGTAAGTGACATAGGCCTGTAGAATGGACACCTCGTCAAAGTGGCCACTGGTGGGGAGGACAATCAGCTGAATGAATCTGCACACGACCTTCGGCGTGGCCCTATAAATAGCAGTCAAGTGTCATCCATAAGCCTCCCTGGTGAGCATGTTGCCCATCTCTGCCTGGACATCAAAGTTCTAGAATTCATAAGACAGAGTCTTAGGAGGACAGTAGGCCAGCTCTCCCTGATTAGATATCATTAGTATGTTGGCCAACTCGGCCATGCCAAAGGAGATGTTGACCCCCTTCAATCTTGATGTGATGCTCATCTCCTCAGTGCTATGGTTCACACATTGTAGATTATAGTAGAAGAGAGTCACGAGTCTTGGGTAGTACTTGGTGTTCGGCTTTAAGATACACTACCACCCTAGGGCTTCGAAGTGTTGATGGAGGCAAAACTGTCGAAAGTTCCTTGTCCTTACATACTTCCCAGGATCGACATTCTTGTACTCAAACTTCTCCTAGCGATCTTGATCCTCCACAGAGCGAAACAACCAGTGATCATATTGTTTCTTAGCAGGAATAGTCAGGTGTTGTTGGGCGACAGCACGACGGGGACGAACATGACAACTAGATATGGTTACAACAAAGATTCCTAGGCTTGGGAAGAACAAACCTAAGTTAGAAGAGAATACCAAAAACCACAGAGTAGATATCAAAACCTAGGTCAGAGAAGAGGAATAACTCACATTGGATGTGTGAAAGGCGACAATCGTGAGCAAAATCGTAAGCAAAAGGTAGGGAATGGCTGGGGACTTCCTTGGTCATTTCTCCTTTTTCTCCAATACTTAGAATAGGGTTTTGTGAGGAAAACCCTTATCCTGAGCCTTTTATGACTCCCAGAGAACCCACCAGAAACACTAGGCCAGAATCTGATGAGTTATTTCCGGTGAAAGAATTTTTGAAATCTGCTCTCTGTTACCCTCACCGGATTCATCAGGAAAATTTTCTATTTCCGATAACTTTCTACCCCTGTTTCCGGTGAACTATTTTGGGAAGGAAATTTTTTATTTTATTTTCTTTTATTTTATAATAATGCTTCCTTATTTGGGAGATTGCCTCCCTAATATGTGTGTGATCGGATTTCAATACCATGTGGACCCCACCTATGCATGACCTAATCCTAAAATACTCCTTATGTACAAATGCAGGACCCACTATGCATGTTAATCTTAATATGCTTGCTACCTATGTATGTGTGACTAATTAAGATTCCTCAATAGGAATCATATCGCGCAGGAATACCCAATCCTGATCTAATGCGTCACCTCCCGCTTCCCCTACCCAGAACCAAGGTAAGCCGCGTAATTTGCCACCGGCCCCACCTGTTCTCACAGCACAAGAATTTTCCAACATAATGGGCAACATGATGTGTGAGGTGCAAGAGAGGCAAACTCAGTTCATGGTCGGGATGATACCCGGATCCAGGCTATTATTGAGCCCCGGAATGTACCTCCCGCACCCCCCACTCCACCGGCACCAGCCCCAATGCCAGATGGCTCAGCTACCCTTCAAACATCTGATAGGGTGTAAGGGTAATTGCACGGACATGTGCAAGGACAAGTACAAGGGTAGTTTCAAGGACAAGTACAAGGGTAGTTTCAAGGATAAGTACCCGGGCAAGTTTAAGGGCAAGCCCAAGTGCACGTAGAGGGTTGGACTGACCTAACCAAAATGATGGAGAAGTTCCAAAGGCTAAGGCCCCCATACTTCTCCAATATGAGCCATAATTAGTTGCTTTCCTCAAGATGGATTGGGGGTATGGAGAAAGTCTTTAAGTTGATGGGCTGTAATGATGAGCAGAAAATACTATGTGCTGGCTACCAATTGCAAAATGAAGCCGATGCTTGGTGGAGGGCTATTGAGCCCATTATGAGAGCAACCAACCCCACCCCCACTTGGGAAGACTTCAAGGAGACCTTCTTTGGGAACTACTTCACCTAAAGCTATTGGGATAGGAGAGAGAAAATGAGTTCTCTCATCTAGTTCAAAGGCCTCGATCAATGCTAAAGTACCAATAGAGGTACAAGGAGCTATACTACTTTGCTCCGGAGCACATAAAAAATGATAGGTCCAAATCCAGGAAGTTTGAAAAATGATTGAGGCCAAGCATCAGTTCTACTATGGTTGGGTTGAAGCTGCAAACATATGTTGTGGTGCTCCAAGTGGCCAAGTCTATTGAGGACTGACACAGGAACAATTTCTCAGCCCAACAGGGAATGGGGAAGAGGCCCATGGTGTCCTCTAATTCTAGGGGAGACAACAAGCAATCAAGAGGCCCTTGTATCAACCCTACTCCACTCCAGTCAAAAAATCCAGAAGCATGTCAAGCTTCCCAATCCTCCCGCTCCAGTGGTATGTCTCAATCTGTGGGTTCAAACCCTAGGTGTTTTTATTGTGACCAGCTAGGTCACCTAGCCCGTACATGCCCCCACTAGAGGCCGGGTGATGTACCTTATACCCTGCCACCTAGGCCCCAGTAAACTTATGCAACCAATCAGACAACACAACCATCATAGGGCCAGAGACCACAAGGAAGGGTATTTGCTATGACCACAGAGGATGCTGAAGCTACACCAGGAGTGGTGAAAGGTACATTATTGATATCATTTTTACCTGCACATGTGTTATTTGACTCAAGAGTATCCCATTCATTTGTGTCATCGACATTTACGTAGAAGGTGGGAATTCCACTCTAGAGCTTGACCCAGTGCTTAGTAGTGAGTACACCCACAGGGAGCGTGGTGGGTTTGAATTATGTTTATAAATCATGTCCGATGACCATAAATGGACATGACTTGAATGCACACTTGATCGAGTTGGATATGATCGATTTTGATGTGATTCTAGGGATGGATTGGTTATCCGCTTACAGAGCTAGTGTGTTATGTGCAGAGAAGGTGATAGTATTCAGACCTCATGATGAGGGAGAATTTACCTTTGTAGGGGATAAGCCAAAAAAACATAAGAAGATTATTGTGTCAGCACTTCGGATGAAGAAGCTATGATACCAAGGGTGTCAAGGATACCTGGCATCTATAATAGATATCAAGATAGAGGTCAGACCATTGACCGAACTGGATGTGGTAATGGAATTTCCTAATGTATTTTCGAATAATTTAACAGGATTGCCCCCGGACTGAGAGACAGAGTTTGTTATAGACCTACTCCCTGGCTTGATGCCAGTATAAAAAACTCCTTACCACATGGCCCCCATAGAACTGAAGGAATTATAGGTGTAACTTCAAGACCTCCTGAAGAAGGGATTTATTAGACCTAATGTATCCCTATGGAGAGTACCGATATTGTTCATCAAGAAGGACGGAACCATGAGGTTGTACATTGATTATCGGGAGCTTAACAAGCTAACCATCAAGAACCGATATCCTTTGCTAAGGATTGATGACTTGTTTGATCAACTGTAAGGTGCTAAGGTATTCTCTAAGATTGAACTTTGTTCGAGCCACCACCAACTTAAAATCAAGGATAGTGATGTCAGTAAAATAGCTTTCAGATCTTAGTTAGTACATTATGAGTTCTTGGTGATGTCATTTGGACTGACCAATGCACGGGCTGCATTCATGGATTTGATGAATCGGGTATTTCAAGATGTCTTAGAAAATTTTGTGATTGTATTCATTGATAACATCTTGGTATACTCCAAGAGTGCAGAGGAACATGCTGTTCATTTAAGTTTAGTATTGCAACGTTTGAGAGAAAAGAAACTTTATGCCAAACTCAGCAAGTGTGAGTTCTGGCTTTGACAAGTGGCATTCCTAAGCCACATTGTCTCAGATAAGGGAATAGAGGTTGACTCAGGCAACGTGAAGGCAATTCTAGAATGGGATACCCCCAAGAATGTGACAGACATTCATAGTTTTCTGGGATTGGATTGATACTATAAGAGGTTTATTGAGAACTTCTCCTGTATTTCTGCACCAATGACCCGACTCACATGCAAGGGTGTGAAATTTGAGCTTTCTGATGCTTGTGAGAAGAGCTTCAAGGAGCTAAGGCAAAGATTGGTATCAGCCCCAGTTTTGACTATTCCGACCAATACTGGTGGTAGATGGTTGTGTATAGTGATACCTCAAAGCTAGGATTGGGTTACGTGTTGATGCAGCATAGGAAGGTCATTGCCTATGCATCCTGCTAGTTGAAAGACTATGAGAAGAACTACCCCACCTATGATTTAGAATTGGCAACGGTAATTTTTACCTTGAAAATCTGGAGGCATTACTTGTATGGTGAGAAGAGTGAGATATACAATGACCATAAGAGCCTCAAGTATTTCTTCACCTAAAAGGAGCTCAACATGAGACAGAGGCGTTGGTTGGAATTGATGAAGGATTATGACTATACTGTCACTACCACCCAGAGAAAGCCAATGTGGTAGCCGATGCACCTAATCGAAAATCTCAGTCACTGACTCTTGCATCCTTGACTACCAATGAGCATCTCCTAGAAGAGGCCAGGAAACTGGATTTGGAACTATTGGTGGAAGGTGTCACCTTGTCAATATTGGCATTGGTGGTGCAACCCAGTCCAGTGGACAAAATCACTGCAGCTCAGAGTACTGATGTAGAGTTACAGAAATTGATCGTTGACTGTAAGGAGGGAAACCAAAAGGACCCGGATTTCTCTATAACTGAAGGGGGGATCCTTAATTCAAATGAAGGTTGTGTGTACCTAGTGATGGTGACTTGGGAGATACTGTTTTGAGAGAGGCACACAACTCTCCATACTCTATTCACCCGGCAGCACTAAGATGTACAAGGATCTGAAAGGTTCCTACTGGTGGAAGGGAATAAAGAATGATGTGACCACACATATGGCAAGGTGCCTCACATGCCTACAAGTCAAGGCTAAAATACAAAGGCCCCATAGTTTGCTATGGTCATTACCTATTCCAGAGTGAAAATGGGAAAATATTACTATGGACTTCGTCACCATGTTACCCTGCACCAGCAAGGGTATAGATGCCATTTGGGTAGTTGTGGACCGCTTGACCAAGGCTACTCACTTCATCCTAATTAAGGTTATATTCTCCATGGACAAGTTCGCCAAGCTGCATATTGACAACATCATCCGGTTGCATGATGTACCCGTTAGCATCATCTCGATTCGAGATCCCAGATTCACTTCCAAGTTCTGGGCATGTGTACAGAAGGCTATGACACACAATTGAATTTTAGTACGATATTCCACCCGCAGATAGATGGATAGTCAGAGAGGACTATCTAGACCTTGGAGGACCTACTTCAAGCATGTGCCTTAGATATGAGTTATAGTTGGGATGAGCACATATCTCTTATTGAGTTCTCCTACAACAATAATTACTAAGCCACCATCGGTATGTCTCCTTTCGAGGCACAATATGGTAGAAGATGCCAAACTCCTTTGTATTGGGACAAAGTTGGTGAACGGCACATTCTAGGCCCGGACTTGATATAGGCCACTAGTGAGAAGGTGAATGTGATCAGGGAAAGAATCAAGGCTGCTCAATCTAGACAAAAGAGTTATGTAGATGTCAGAAGGAAGCATCTGGAGTATGGGTTTGGAGACAAGGTATTCTTGCAGATCTCCCCAATTAAGGGAGTGATGTGATTTGACAAGAAAGGAAAGCTAAGTCCTAGGTTTATGGGACCGTATGATGTACTAGAGAGGATCAGACTAGTGGCCTATAGGATAGCTTTACCATCAGATTTGGAGGGCACACATGATGTCTTCCATGTATCTATGCTGAGGAAGTACATTCCTGACCCCACTCACGTCTTGACTTACATACCATGTGAGTTGGTCGAGGATCTTGCTTACGTGGAGTATTCGGAGAAGATTGCTGATCGGAGGGACCATGTTCTCCGCAACTGCACTGTTTTCTTCATCAAGGTGAAATGGATGAATCACCCAGAACAGGAAGCATCCTGGGAGCAGGAAGATGAAATGAAGAAGCAGTACCCCAGATTGTTCGACTTACTAAGTACATTCAATTTCGAGGACAAAATTCTTATAAGGTGGGGGGAATGTTACGACTGTGCCATAACACGATCTAATTTGAACTGTTATGATAGGTCTCAGGCCAGCAGTGAAAAGCACCCTAGAGTTTTGGCTTGTGGTAGCTGATTGCCAAAGGGGTAAGGATGACCCCACTTGCTAGTACATCTTCTGCTTGTCCAACTGGAGGGGATTCAGGCCTTTCGATCATATACGGCAAGTTACCTGACACCCTACACTCAAATCCCACCACGCACTAAAACTATTGAAAGGCTATGTGCATAGCCTAGGGCAACTACCCATGCAAGACTAACTTGTGGATAGCAAGCAGTCAAGACATATAGCTGTCTTGACCACTGGAAGCACTTGGGCATAGATCCGGTGGGTTGAATCTAGTGGCCACTTGTGCTACTGATCTAGTTTCGATTCCTGTGGGTCCCACCACCTGCATAGGGAACAGCGCTAGATGACCACACACACTCTCCCACACCTTCGTCATGACTTCTACTTCATATGAGTCTATGGAGGTGGGCCCACGTGTCCTGAATTTTGAATTAACCTACTTGGGCTGAACTAGGCCAACCAAACAGGCCCTAAGGACACAACTTAGTATAAATAGGAGAGGTGAGTTCGTTTCTCACCTCTCACTTGTAAGAATGTGGGAGAGGTAAAGAAATGGAGAAAAGGGAAAAGAAATTGAAGAAGAAAAAGAGGAAGAAGGATGAAGGAAGCTCACCTTGCTCCTGGCTACATGCACCCTTGCCAGAGGTAGGTTCTACATCTCCTACCACTCTTTTCTTTTCATTTTGACCTAGGATAGCTGGACACAAGGTGATCTAGGAACTCGGCACCTCTCAGAGCTCGGGGAATGATCATTTTACCTCCCCGATGTGATTGTCGATCTCAAACCAAGTTTGATGAGCTCCCGTAACACTTATGACCACATGACCATCTAGATTTTCGATCTTTCGATCGATGTATCTCCCAAATGGCCTGATGGAATCGGGATTTTTGTAGCTTAAATTGAATGTAGGAACAACCTCTACAAATTCCATGAAACAGATCCCGGTGATCGGACCCGAGCTGAAAAGCCCCAAATGGCATGGGCACTTTCTATGAGTCCACTGAAAATACCCCAGCGAAAATACTGGGTTAGGATCCGGTGGCTATTTTTGGTGAGGTCTCTAAGCTTTAGGAGCTCTCTGCCAGTGCCACCGGATTCATACCTGATGAATCTGGTGGATTCCATCCTTATTTTTGGTGCCTGAATCCGGTGACCCTGTACTATCCAAGTTAAATAGTGCCTGAATCCTTCGGGGGTAGTTCTTATGGTCTCTCTCCGATGTTCTTGACATGTAATAACATTCAATTACCTTTGTGCCTAGGATAGAGACACGCACGTACCCTGAGGTCAGAATTGAATTGGACACCCGATGGCCATACTTGGAACCTGATCTGTTCAAACTTAATCAAGGTGAGGGATGGTTGACTTTATTTTGGGATTGTTTAATTATATTAGAACTACTCACATATGCTAGGATTTCACATGATTATTAATTTCTTAAATGATTATGATGTTCCGTAACATGTTATATTATTGTGTAATATATTTTTCTTGGAATTGATATGGAACATATGTTGTGAGACGAAATCTGGTGTGGCCGAGGTGGTTCTGGTACCATAATTACCGGATAATTATTACATTTATTATGTTGTGAGACAAAATTCAGTGTGGTCGAGGTGGTTCCGATACTGTGATTGCCGTATGTTTGTTGCATTCATGCATTGATTATGTGTATTAGCTTAGATGTAGTCACTGATTAGACTTTGTGGCCGATGTTATCCCAGTATCGTGTACTCTGGGACTACATTTGGAAAATGATATGCTTCGTGGCCGATGGTAATCTTGGTGTTGCGTAGTCCATACTCAATTACTTTGTATGCTAGAATAGGTATATAGTCATGGGTTATACCTTATGGCCGATGGTATCCCGTATCGTGTACCCCGGGACTATACTTAGAAATGGACCCACTTCGTGGCCGATTGTGATCCTAGTGTCACATGGTCCATACTAACTGTACCATTATGACAGACATGTAGGATATTTTGGGCAAATGACATTCCCCATGCTACGTCCCCTTGCCAACAGGGGTGAGGTGTTGTATAACCCAATGTTGGTATGTTCAATGAACCTTTCTAGAATACCACACCCACGGTATAATGTGATTGTTGTCAGAGGCGAGAAATAGTCCGGGATGGCCGATGGTGGTCATGGTGTGGTGACTGCCTGGAGGGGCTTATCAGGGGTCTATTGGGTGACCGATGGATGCATCTCGGGACTGGTAGGCTTCAAATCACAGCTAGGGCTCTTATCGTTGTGTAGTTGATGTGCGAGCTTCGAGACCAGGGATACAGCCCAATGTCCGTAGTAGCGTTTACCAAACTTAGTTGTATTGTTAGGTGGTTTAACAATCAAATGAATTGCATCATTCGCATCATGGACTATGTGTTCAATTCCTGTATTTATGTCATCATGGAATATTATATATGTGAATGCTTGTGCCTGGTTGTGCATGAACCCCACCCCTCACTGAGCAAGTCGGAAGATCACCCCACGTATATGCCCCCCTTTTAGATGATGATGTAGGTATTGTCGTGCCTATGGCTTGTGACTCTCTATCCTCCGGATTGAAGTACGAAGTGAGTGATTGGTGGACACCAGAAGTGGTGGAGCATGACCAAGACCATGCTTACGAATACTATGCTTACGCGGCACCCTAAGGTGTAGAGCGTATTTGTGACTTTTGGTACCAAACTACACAATTGATATTCTTTTGGGCTTATTATTTATATTGTCTTGCATACTTGTAAATTGGATGAACCAGTTATGAATATGTAATATCACTAGATGATTTCCCCCATTTTAATGATGATTCTGCTATTATACTCTGATTCCACTGCAATTAGTTTCGTTCGTGTTGTGAGCTTGTTTATGTTAAGGTACTACTATCAGAGATCCTGGTAGATTTGTATGACGAGTACACGTCTTACTCACACCACCGGTATTCCTAATGGTAAGTTGGGTCTATTGAAATTGGAGTGTGATATTTACTCTACTTCTCATCATCTGATCATTCATAGACAGGTCACAGGACAATATTCATGCTCTCCCATGCTTCCATTTACCATCGTTTTTTGTTTGACATTTGAACTCATCTAATTTCTGGACTTTTTGATAGGTAAGTTGTTGACAATCCTAGAAATAACTGATCATCCCCAAAATCCTCAATCTGTGCCATTAAGTCAAGTCCCTTAAGTTAATTCTTATATGTTTGATCGATATGAGTAACTCTACTATAGTTCTTGCTTGTTTGATCAATCGAAAAAATTAGAGTGTTAATAAAATACAAAAAACAACTCTGATAATCTAAATTAGAATGAAGGTTATTTTTAAAGTAGGAAGTAGTATGCCTGAAATTTGAAGTCCAAACACCAAAATCGACGGACAGTGTGTGTTTCTTAGAGCAACGATAGATTCAGTTAACCAAAAATAGAGCTTGGAAAGTACCAAGTAGACGTATATGAATGTGAAGATGCTTGTGAGAGTGCGTGAGAGTTGGCATTAATTGAAAGGTTATTCGAATTGAACAATTCTGCCAATTTTGTTCCAATTTCTGAAACTGTAGTGGTTATGTGTTTTTAACTAAAATCAATTTCCATGAAAGCAATGGTGAATTCTTCACTCACCCTTGTTTCACTAGTACTTTAAATGGATTGGAGAGAATGTGTGGCCGTCTTGCAAGCTTCGAAAAATAGATGATTTCCATCGTACCTCAAATGCGCTAATTATTTGGTCGAGTTGCAATTTGAGTACTAAAGTGAGACTTTCTTTGGTTATAATCACGTGAGGAATTATGGGGCAAGAGAAGATAGAGCTTTGTGGGATCCTATCTTTGTGGTGACAAAATCAATTCAGTCCTTGAGGAGGATTAAACTTCTATTAATAGTTCTAAGGACATGTGTGACCCAACCTATTGGAAACCCCAAGGGGGTAGCCGAGTTGGCAAGGGACCTTTGCCTCAGGAAGTGTGTGGTTCTGAGTTCGACTCCTTTTACCTCATTGGGGCCACTCATAGGGGGTGTTTAGTGCTCGTCACTGCTTTTAGTGAAAGTTAAATGGTTCTCATTTAACCCCGATATGACCTGGTTTATGCGATTGTGGGGTCAGTATAGGCCCACGGGACTAGTCAAGTCGAAGGCTTGGATACCTGTTGTTCGCAAAAAAAAAAACAAAAAAAACAAAAAAAGAAGATATGGAGGGAGTCAAAATCCAATGTGAAGAGAAGAATTGGAAGAAACCAATAAAACCAAAATTCAGGCACTAAAGTCATGAGCAAAGAGTATGTTGTCACTATCATCCACTCAGCATTTAGAGAGTTTATGGTTAGTTCATGTTATATAATATATTATGCACTATGATACATTATGTCTCGTAGCAACCAAAAGATTATTGAATATAGCCTATAGTCTATTATCAAAATTGATTATTCATAAATTGGTAATAAACATAAATATAATCTATGCCCAAGAGAACTAAGGGCTGAGATGTGTTCAACTTATAAAGCGCAATCCAACAACCCTCCTTAAAAACCGTTAAGCCAACCCATCACATATCGACAATGCACTGACCGATGATGTCAATGGCTGGCAAGTATTTCAGCTTGCATTAGTATTGCATCCAAATCTAGGGCTAAGATTTAATTGCCGTATGACCAATCTAATGGCTAGAACTAAAGGCCCTTTTTGAACCATAATCTACGACTGAGATTGTACAATCGTACCTTGTGCCACCCTCGCATCCGACGCCGCCAAGAAAATATTCATTTTCCTTGCATCTGGTTGGTCCAACTTCAAAGGGTCATAATTTTTTAACCACATGGCCAAATTGGTCCATTCAACTTACAAAATTGTCAGAATTTCATTCCATACCTAATGGAATGCTGGAAAGAGGGTTTCAACTAAAAGAAACCAACATTTTTGTTTGAGGGAGCTTCTCCTTGTTGGTAGAACCTTAAATGGGTTTTGTTGCGTAATGAGAGTTTTATTTACTCTATTAATGGGGGTTTGAGAAGGTGGTTGAAAAATTTTAATGGTTTATTGACTATATAAGCCAAGGAAAAAGAAAAAGGAGAGAGAAGAGAGTTAGGGTTTGAGTACCTTTGTGCTTTGAAGTAGAAGAAAACATTGGGGGAACTTAATTATGCGCTTCATTGGAGCAAGCTCAATGTGGTAGTTGTGCTATGATGATGCTCTATTGTATGTGTGCCAAGAAGAAAGAGAAAAGGGAAATAGTTTTTTGTTCCCCCATTTTATTAAGAAGAATGGAGGTCTCCATTCTCTTTGTGTGTTTTGAATGTGTAATTGCATATTGGAAATGCTAACTGCTCCATTAATGGAGATTGGAGATTTTTGTTGAGCATATTGTTGCTTCGTTAATGTTGTCTTTGTATGAACGACAAGAAAATGAGAAATAAATGGAAAAAGAATAAAGAGGGAGGTTTCCACACTATCAGTGTACCTCCAATGAAGGTCCACATCCTGCCAAAGCTTCTCTAGATACCAAGAACTAAGACAGAGCAGGGTTGTACGTATTACTCTATCTATCCCGTCTCATTTATGTTCTTGTATATGCATGTATGCTAGCCAAGAGGTTATATACGTTGAAATCCTAGACTAGCCTACGCTGCATTGTAGGGCATTGATATAAGCCCAACCTTAATTTTTTAATTGGTGTTCAATGGGTCCTGGACACAAGGGTTGTATGTTCCTTAGTAATTAGCACTACCTAAACTTATTTTCCGTGGGTGCATCCACTTAGATTATCTGGGAAAATAGGGTTAAAGACCTAACTATTGTATGCCATTGGTGGAAACTGGGAATGTGTTTCCTGGTTGTAGGTGCAATCATAAATATTGAGTAGATATTGAGCTCAACAGTGGGCATTACTTCGTGCATATAAGCAACTAGCTGAAGTGCACATTTCTTGTTTTGTGGATGTGCAAGTATGTACCGTGTATTAGAGTGTTTGTCTGCATGATGGGTAAGTACAACTAGTAAACCAGGCCACTTAGTGGTGCAATGTGGATATGCATATGTAGGGGTTGTGAGATAGCTTTGGGCAGTAATATAGTTTATGTGAGTGAGCTCTGTTCACCAGTGAGAATTGTTAGTAGTACACACAACAGCTCTAGGCATCATTGGTAGACTGTGACTGAGAGTGAGCCACATTAACTGGTGACTTGACAAAGAGCCAGCTGAGGGAAAGTTTTTGGACACACTAATTCATCCCCTCTCAGTGTCAGCTGGGACCCAACAAGATGTAGATAGAGTTCGGTAGCTTAGTTGCTAACCTCGGTAGCTCGGATTAGGGGTGTCAATTCCAGGCCCACACCGATAGGCCCGATCGAGTTTGACACATTTATGGCCTGACCTAGGCTAACCGAGTTAGTCCAACACGTTTATAAACAGGTAGTGCATGGTGCAGCAACCTAGCCCGATGGGCGCCCAACTGGCACGGCACATTTATAAGCCCGACTTGAGCCGACTCCTTTAAGCCTAACCTAATGCAACCCCTTTAATGCTACTTGCATTTTTTTAACTCTATTTGTATTGAGTGTAAGGCTATTCTAATATGTAAAGTTGAGATGGTGGTCATTGTTATCTAAACATTCATCTTTTTCAGGCATAGTTTAATTGATTAAAAATTGCTAAACTTTGGTTGTGCAAGCATAGTTTAATCACTTTGAGTTCCATGGGTTAAAGACTGAGTACCTTAGTAACTTAGTTGTTTTGCCCATCTTTGGCTTAATCCATTTTAACTATGGGATCTTTTTTTTATTATGCCCATCGTTGCCTCTTTTTACTAGTATTCTCTTTCAAGCACATTTAAGAGACCAATTTTAAAGAGGGCTATAGCTCGGTTAAGGCCCAATTAAATCCCATTCAAATTTAAATAAGGCTATAGCCCGGTTAAGGCCCAATTAAGACCCGTATGTGGTTGCCTAATTAGAGCCCAAGATTGACCGACCCAATTATCAATCGTACCTGCCCACCCGAGCTAAGCCTGTTTAGCTAAATGGGCATTCATAGTGTAACCCTAGAAATTGGCCGAGTTTGATCGAGACCAGCCAGGCCCAACCACTTAACACCCCTAGCTCGGATGTTGGCCTCAGTACTCAAATTTTGTTCAGCCACTTGGTTACCGACCTATAGATGTGGACATACGTCAGTTGCCCTATAGCCGGCCTACATATATGGGCATAGTCACTTGACTTATAGTTGCGGGCATAACATGGGATGTAGCTTGGTCTCTCAGTTGCCGATCTATGAGTATAGGTGCGACTTGGTTTCCAGATGGCTAAATCTGTCCCAATCGGTTTCTTTGGTCCTGAGACTGGCTCATCCTGGACCCACTAGACCATCTAGGTCCACGTGCCATGTTAGTATTGGTGAGTACTTTTTGAAACGATAGAAAGGAAGAAAATATAATTTAAAGATAGTGGTTGAAACATAGCTTGGGGGTTCCTTGATCACTATTTTCCTATCCATGGATTAAAAAAAAAAAAAAAAAACGCCGTTACCCAATGCACAAAGGCTTCCTGCACTTAAGCAGGGTTCTGGGAGGGTATATGGGTAGACAACTTAACCCCCTTTATGGAGAGGCTAGTTCCCAGGACTCGAACCCACACCACTGTGCAGGTGGAAAGAGCCCTTTGCCCTTTCCTATCCATGGATTAGAGGTTGTAATCTGAAGGGCACTAACTAAATTGTTGTTAAACTTTACAAAAAAAGGGATATTTAAAAAAAAATATAAGTGTTTTCCAAAACATGAGTATGGTTATCTATGGAAAAAAAGAGCTGTTATCGGTTGCCATAAGAGATCCAAGTTCCTCGATGTCACTCTATATCTTGTGGACATCTCCCACCCCTTCTTCCATTGCCTTTCTCAACCCATAGAGAAGGCCCCATTCTACTGCTTCACAATGTTTTCTTGTCATCAAATAGTTGGCATAGAGTAAGACCTGATTTGATTTCTTGTATTTACATCTTTATATGTTGAATAAGTTTGGTGACATAAACTGAGAAGTGAGTGACGACAAGTCTATGTCTATTGATCTCTATTCTCATTACATAGTTTTCAATGATTTTCCTAATTTATTGTTTCTTCCATATCCTTGACCAAGGTGCTGGAGTTATTTTTACTCATCTGCAAACAAATTGAGGAGTTACATCTTTCACTTTCATCTACTTAGTAGCCTTAGTTAAAGAGGGGCATTCTGTAGACACCCCATTTGTGTCATCATGGAGGGCATACATGGAAATGGTGAATGAATCTCACTAGAAGTGGTTTAAGCTCTGTTGAGTAGTTTTAAGTTCTCCCAGGCCCTAAGACTTCACAAAGAACCATTCTCTAAGTGTTTAGTTTCAACTGTAAGAAATTCCCTTAGCTAGATTTTTCGGGTTGGAGCCGATTTGGTCAGTTAATGAACTTTATTCTACTGTGTTAAATCAACCATTTTCTTCTTAATTTGATAGACCAACCCTACCAGGACTTGACATGAATTTAAGATCAGCCTAAAAAATGTAATTATCTTTATAAGGTTTAGTTGACATTCGATATTGATTGGTCTATGTTCAATGAAGGCTATCGACGTTGATTGAGAGCTAGCCAACGGTCGATTGACATCAATGAATCTTCATCCTGTGTCAACCCAGTTTCATTGAGTGTTGACTCCTAGGTTCCATGATACACAAAAGATTGCTAAGTATGGACTTTTGGAGTTCTAAGATGTCCTAGGAGTGCTCATACTCTCCATGCACACCTAACAGAGTGTAGAGCAAAGAAGCCTTGCCAAGGATGGATTCAAACCCAATATTAATTGTCAATGTGATTTTAAACTACTTTTTATTTTTTACTTTTGATGCTAAATTAGCTCTATCTTACTAAAAATCCAATGGTTTTGAGTGAGGTTTATTTCTAATTGAAGCTCATTTTCCCTTTATTTCGTCGAATATTCTATTTTGATAAGGAATCTACTGCTGCCCATCAGGAGGAGGAACATATATGTTGTAAAAAATAATAATAAAATTCGTCATCGCCCATCTAGCTAGATCTCACATCTCTAAGTCCAAGCTCAAGTTGTGTCACCCTCTTACAGGGATCGGAGATCGAAGATCTTCTGGTCCTAAAGGCAAAGTGAGATCATTAGACAATCTAGAAAGTGTACAGACAAGAAATAAATTCAAGAAATGAGACATACCTAGTCCTGAACAACTCTCTTTGGTGGTACAGACTATTGCACTTGGACCCATATCCGGTCTAATTTCAATTTTAAATAATAGGTGATGCACCGAAAAGTGTCAGCACCAGCGATTATTGGATTGGAACAATCTACTACTTGGAGGGAAGGAAGATACCTCGTGCTAGTTTAGACAGTGCAAGTCAAATTGGAGGGGAGAATGACCACTTGTGCCAATCACATCTCCAAAGAAACAATATTTTCTCTCCCCCTTCTTCCTTCTTATTAGCATGGAACCTCCATCTGTGCTTGATGAGGCCTGCTGGATCAAAATCCCGAGAATCGATAATTATCATGACTATTCTATGATCTGCAAGATGGTTGGTAGTGACATTAGGTTGTTGGTTGACTTTCACTTCAATGGTTCCATTACCCCATTAGATTTTGAATGGCATGTTGTAGATTGAAGCACTAGTCAGTAAGATGATTTTTCTGGTTATGATAAGGGCAGAATTCATACTCCTTATACCAACTTGGTGGTGCATTGCTAACGGCCCTAGGGGGAATCGTCCCTAGGAGCCCTTCTTTCTTCAATTTATTGTACGTAATGGATAATGACATTTTAAGATTAGTGAATTGTCTTTTAGGACGAGGTGCCCTTAGGGTGGGAACGTTAGACTTTGCCACAAATGGCTGAGAGAGAAAGGTGGCTACTTGCGCTGCGAGTTGCTGAATTATGTTTACTATGTTTGCTTCTGAGCTTTTGCTTCGACCTGCTCTTCAATTCTTTCCCGAGTTATGGGAGATCCCCTGGTATTGTGCATCCTTTTTTTCTACGCGAGTGTTTGTGGCTATCAAAGCATCAAATGTTTGTAAGTTATGATAATAAAAGACTTCGTAGTATGGCTTTGAGGGATTTTCAATCAACATCTCCAATTGTTCTGCGGGCGATCCTCCATTTTTGCTGCTTTAACGCAAAATCTCATTAAGAATTCAATAAACCCTTCTTTCAGATATTGCCAAAATGTTTCCAATTCTGCCATATCACATCAACTTCCGTATTCTACGAATATTTCTTGGTGAAGACTCTCACAACTGCTGCATAATTTTGAGTTTGTGTGAGTCCCAACATTGTTCGCCTCTTCAATGTTGGTCCAAACAATGTCAAAATGGAAACTTAATCCATCTGCTCATCTGTGATGTGTCATTACTTGGCAATACTCAGAAAGACCTTCAGATGAGCCTTGGGATCTCCTGATCCATCAAACCTATTAGTCTACCATTTGAATTTTTCATAAATTCTTGCCAAGAGAAGAAACTTATGTCATTGGGATATGTGGCTTACCCTTCTTATCCCTTGCTATTTCGGATCATACTTTCCAACTTTTTTAGATGCTCCCTCATTTTTTTTTCTCCCTTTCCGTTTCTAGGGGTCTACTTGAACAAGAGCAAAAAATTCTTCCTCCTCCTCATTTATTATGAACCTAGGAGGAGCTCTTGGCATGTGGACGCCCTTGAGGGGTAACAGCCTAGTCTGCTCTTGCTCACCCATGGTGGGAATAGAATTTGTCTGTGGTTGGTTTCGAACCATATATACTATTTGTGCCATATGCTGCCTAAGCTTGGCCATTTTGGCTTGCATTGCTTCCCTCAAGTGGACCTATGCTGCTTTGAGCGCATCACTACTAGCCAAGTCTGTTGGAGTCGGCTCCATTTTAACTAGGTTCTAAGTGTTTAGCGTGAAATCTTTCGGATGTCAAATCATGTGTGACCCACAAAAATGATTTATTTTAGGATTTTCCTTCCTTCTTTTATTAATTTATATACACACAAGTGGTTCACTCTAGGTTATTCACGTAATGATAAGGATTTAACCAAAATTTTGGCCTTTTTGTTAAAGACATATCATGGTGCGAGAGACAGACATGGTGGTCGAAATGAGAATGCACTTGTAACTATTTGTGTTCATGGGTCCTGCTCTCCTTATATTTACCCCACTTGATGGTTCTTCATTCTGGACTAATGGTACGCATCTTGTTGATGATTCGGTACTTTACACAACTTAGTAGGAATAACCCCGTAGCTATGTGGACCATTTCTGTTGAGACTACACCTTTAGTTTTGAGAATGAGAAGAATTTTTTTTAATCAAACCCCTTTTAGAAGAGAGTTTCCCGATGACCAAAATACGTTAAAAGGAAATTCCAATTTAAATCGTAAACAATTCTACAGGTTAGTCTTTCCTAATATTTTCCATATATTTCTTACATGACGCAGAGCTGCAACGGATAAATAGGACAAAACCAGCCACCCTTTGACAAGATCTATATAATTGAGGTATGTGATCCTTTTGATATACCAAATGGTATTGTATCAAGGGATGTGGTTTCATTGTCCATTACTCATGATTACACAAGAGATTAGACAACTAGCCACGGGTGTGGAAGAATCAGTGCAGTGAATATGTGTATAAGTGTAGCAAAGAAAGTGGACTCAATATGACATGTATAGACCTACCTTATGGTGTTGGCATGAAGGTGAGTACCCTCGTCAGATGATTTCACTTTGACCGTGATGTGTGATTCAGTTAGAACAAACAAAATGCAAGCATGATTAGCCAATCATGTTTTCATACAAATTTCGGTAAAGGGAGAACAATCTTGTATTCATTAGTAGCATCTAGTGTTAGAAGCTTGTCATCAATCCTCAACAGCCATGGATTTGGATCCTCGAACCTCTTTTGGGTACATCTTTGGATCCTGTGCTACTACATCCCCGCTCAAAGATACGTGGGGGCCTATTTCGCAGAGGCTCATTCCCTTAAGGGTTTTATCAAAGGCATATTGATGATGATCCAATATTGAGGATTAAAAAACATGATATTTAGTTTCGCCACTAGGGTTCGGCTTAAGATTCAATGGGTGAGCCCTATCATAAAGAAATGGCTCGAAAGTTGGTCTGGTCCAATGACAAGGGTAAGTGATAGGTGGCAAAGTCGGGGAAACTGTTAGGCACCCACTCTACCTAGTTGAAATGGTCTTCCTACCAAACGCTTAAGAACAACATTCTCTCCTAATTAATTTTATACCACACATATTGATAAGTTATTGTTACACTACTATTTACACTACCCCATATGAATTAGAAGTCTAAATTTGGCCTATTAAGTTGAGGGATAATACATGTGCTCGACACCTATTTCCGATTGATAAGGGAGGCCCCTGTTGTTGCAAACGCGAACTTCAGTGAGTGTCCCCCAATTCAGGCAGAGTTGGATTAGACCGTATACTTTCCTTCTTTGAATAATTTGGCTTTCTTATAATATTTTACAGATTTGAGGAATCTTAGGAATTTTGGCAGAATTTTAGCAAACAAAATAAGGTGGTAGAATCCAACCGATCGAAGGCTCTAGGATGTAATCTGGAGGTTTCCTAAGACTTCCTAAGACCTTGGGTAACTTCCTGGATTTTTTCTTTTTTATATTTTCAGGTTTTCTTGTTTTGGCATGCAAATCGAGGCAGTGTGACTGATGAGTATTTCAACAAAATTTCGTCCTAAGATGGTTTAGGCTTGCAAAAGGCAAACAAAAATAGGACTTAAAGCACTTCTCTAGCATTTTTGACACACATTGGAATGGTTGGTGAGTGAAAAGGCAGACAGGTCAATGTATCTTGGGAAGGGTGAATAATGCCCATTTTTACACGGATTCAGGCCCTAAAAAAGTGAAATCTCAAGGGTCAATGAAAAATGATATTTTTTTTTTTGGGGACCCGCGGTTGCAAAATATGCTTATTTGGCGGTCCTGTGCAAATTAGATCTTGTGGCTCCGTGGGAATCTCGTGGGCTTGCTAGTGGGAATGGACTATTCCATATCTAGAGTTCGCTAAGATTCCATAGATAGGAGGGGTAAAATCATAATTTTAGGTGCTTCTTTGCCCTAATCAGGGTTTCTAGCATCTGGGTTTGATTGCAGGAGATTCGGTGGTCCAATTTTGTTTACCATATATTGTCAAAATTGCTTTTCCAAGTGTCAAATGATATAGTTGTGACATCCTTTTTGGCTCAGACAAGTTTAAGATTTGCAAGTAAAGATCTTTTATCCTACTTAAACTTGGGAATTCCAGCAATCATTTTTTCGTGCAATTCACACACCATTAGAGAGTACTTAAGATGGATTTGTCTGTATATGATATACTAGTATCTGTTGCCATGAGACTGGGAATGATTTGGGTACATCAGGCTTTCAAGCCATATTAGTGTTTTGTGTCAGATTTGAGTTTCAGGCCTGATGAGGGTTTGGTTATGGGTTAATTTCAAAAATGTTGAATCCCCTTCTGAAAGAGAGCATAAAGCTCGTCCACATCCTCTAAATCACCATTTCTGGGGGTGGGTGATAAGATCAGATGTCTACACGAGGTAGTAAGTGTAACACCCAAACCCACCCTAGTGGTAAGGGTTGTCAACTAATTCATAGGATCGATTGATTTTAGATCATAAACCAAAATTGAACCAAAATCCTCACAAATCCATTTGAACCCAAGCACACCATCATAAACAAACATAGCAGAAGGCTTATATACCCTTTAAACTGAAATCAATATAAAATTCAAATAGTCAATGTCTATAGATAGTGCTGGTGGCACCACAGCTAAGAATAAATACAACCTAATTTGTTAAATCTAAGTAGCATCACAATTCCATGTTTATTACAGTTGTTCCTAATAAAGTAAATAAATTTCAAATAAAGTCAGCATATTCAATCTTGGAAACATCTCCATCAATGTGCAAAATGCAATCTTCAAACTTGCAAAGCTTCTTGATTAACCATATCTAGAGGGTAGCTTAGTGAGTAAGAGAAAACAAAACCATAATATCGATTAAACTTTTCAATTTATAAATCGAATAACATCTTGAATATAAATCACAAGCTATGCGCGGTTATTGAATTTATATACTGAAAATAACATTAGTCCAATTAATTCAAACATTTAAATTCAAGAGTTTATAACATCAGATCCCATCTAACCATCATAGTAACATCGATATCATGGCACTACCAAAATCAAAGCATATTTCAAAACATAATCACTAGGATGGGACTTAGGCTCTTGGCTCACAAAAACGGTAAGTGGCTCCTATTCTGGGGAAATCACAACCCTTAAATGTCATGCTATTGCCTTACCCCTCAGTCCTCATACCTAATAAAGTGGAATTGCGAGCATCGAGCTCTTGGCTCAGAGAAGTGGACCATGTCCTTAAAAGTCATCCTCTTGCCTCACTCTTATTGTTAGCAATCCACCCCAACACCTAATCCCCTGTTGAAAGGATTGTAGTCCAACAGTTGCATAGTCCATACCAAATCCATAACACATATAAGGTCTTATTATATTTTAAATAAAATAACATCAATGCAATCTTTCTATAGTAAAGTAAATCATGCTTTAAAATATGTCTAGTACTTCAAAACATGCTCTTTAATAAACGATAAACAACAAATACTAAACATCATGTAGTTCCAATTCACGTTGTTTTATAAAAAAAATAATTATAAATGAGTTCATATATGAAAATAATACATAGATTCTATGGGGTCTCACACACCGTTCAAATCAATCAACACGTATTTCTCGGGTATGCTTGGCTCATCTACGAAATAACTATAGTTCATAGTAATCCCTCTTTACATACTACATCCAAAACTTGAATCCCTCCAATTCAAAACTCATACTCTAACCTTAGATAATGGTTGGCTAAATTCCCTGATCAAACGCCTCCACCTTCTGAAAACGTCGAAGTCAAACTTTGAGATCAATCGAACTTTTAGTTCCCACAAGAAAACTAGAATCTGAAATTTCGAGAACCCTTTACTCCACTTAGACTCGAATTTTGATCCACTTAGAGGTGGAATTTGTAGATTTTAGTTTTGTAAAAATTATATATTTAGGTGTCTATTATCTAACAGAGTTAGAATCACTCCATTCAGGCCTATAAAAAGTGACATATGACCTTTGTAACGAGTATGGGTCAAATATATCCGTGATAGAATCAGTACAACAACATGTCAGTCATGGTTTAACAATTCTTTACCGTCAAAAAACAGAAAGAAAAATAAGACTTAATTATAATAAAATTTCAAACTACATGCCCGTATAATATTCTTAAATCGAATCCCCTTCTTCTTCAAATCGAAACTCGAACTTCTAAATTAAGAATGCAAATGTCTAACCCCCATACAAGAACGAGATCACTGAAGTTCTTCCCTCCCTTTCTCTTTTCCCTCTTTTTCTCCACACGATTTCAGTTAGAGGAATTCCTCCCTTACTCGCATGGTTTTAGGGGTAAAGACCCCCTTTCCCCCTTTCTTTTCTCGTTCAGTTCAAATGCTCTTTCTCTATATCTCTCTCTCTAAAATGTGAGAGCACTCCTCACTCATGAACTCCCCTCTCTCTTTCTTTCTTTGTCTCAACTTTGGACAACACATTGTCTCTCCTCATCCTATTTCTTCTCTATTTCCTTTTTTTTTTTTTTTAATTCTAACTCCTAATTTATCTTATGTACTCCATGCAACTCTCCCTTCCTTCTTTTTTTTGTTTATTTATTAATTTTTTGTAATTATTAAATGGGTCCCACAAACCAATTTAAAATAAAAAAAAATTAATAATATACCTTAATAACTCGTAGCAAGACTTGAACTTTAGGCCTCCTATGAGGAACCGGGCCCCATCTCGATGGAGTGAAATCATCGATCTCTCTATTGAAGAGGAGTCGCCACTTAGATAGTGTCTAGGACCCATCTAATTGATATTGAAATTGGAAAGTGGTCCAAACTGTCTAACCAAGGGTTATACTTTGTGTCAGGTTACAGCTGAGGAAGGTGATAGGCACCTCGGTCCACCCGATGAAAATCAGACTTCTACCTTAAATATGGGGCATCTAAGTTTTGGACAACCTCACTAAAAAGAAAATATGGCCGAAATGTAAAAAGGTAAGTTTAAATCCGCATCCAGCTACTCTGCATGGTTAATATACAAAATGTAAAATAGACATGCTAATAATGTAAAATAACGACGAAAATAGCTCTAGCATTCATCTCATGTACCTTGGCATATGTGAAATTAAACATGGGGTAGGGGTCATTGTATATGAACATGACTAGTTTATACATGCAATGTATTGAACAATTAAATAGAAGTAAGATGTAGCATGCAAATGCATTGAAGAAATAAATTAAAAAAAAAAAAATTTTGTAAGAATTTGATAAAATCATGTTAGATATAGGAAATTGAGATTTACAATTTTGAAAGAGAAACATTAAGCCATAAACCTCTAGAATACACTTTTAGCAGGCCTGCAATCTAAGATTCTATTTAAGGGAAATCTCAGCTTTTGCTCTGGCTAGCATGGGAGAAAATCCAAAATAAATAGTAAATAAAATTGGAAAATTATAGAAATTTTGCAAGATATAGATCATGACCTAATATATAATATTAAAGAAGGAATTTAAAACAGATGATGAAATTGGTTGCATGTCACTGCTGCCTTATCGGGGGACAACAGTGAGTTATGCTCAGTAGGAGTGCAATAACTCGGTATGAAAAACTCAGAATGAAGATCATAAAAAAATGAAAGGGAGAAGACTTACCCCCAACAACTTTCGTAAAGGGTGATTTATAGTTGGAAAGGTGTGTGCTAAAGTGTGGTCGGTGTAAGATCCAACTAATATGACGTCCAGCAGCAGTTCCTTACGATTCCAGTGTGTGACTCTCGGTGGCTTGAACTCTTGTTGGGTACGTTGGATATGTATATGTATGTGGGATCCCCAAAACTTGTGAGGGATCATATATTTATAGTTAGGTGGCTCTTTGGTCACCAAAGAAGGATAAGAATGCTTCCATGTAGGTGTGAGATCTCATTCCATGCTTAGAGAGAGATTTGGTCTACTACTATGAGAAATGTATATTCCCAAAAGGTGTGAGCAATTAATACATTTTGTTACATATGTTTTCTAGAGCCTTCTAGGTCTCCTAGGGCTTTAGATTGAGTCTAGGTACGTCCCTTGGGTGTCAAGGTATGAGACTGGATTGCGATTTTCCAAAGATTGAAAGAATCCCTATAAAATCGTAGGATCCGACAAAGTTTGCACTCTAGTCAACATAGCTAGTAATTAGCCGACGTTGACCATTACGCAAATAGCATCGGCCATAATGCATCCAGCATCAGCTGTAAGTTAGTACAACTCAAGCTCAAGTTGACTCAGGGGGTTTTATCCAATTGGGTTTGTGACTCAATTCAGGATCGATCTATGGTTTGTGGTGTAGTCTTGGTCATATACCATAATGGAAACAAACGTATACTGCATAGAGTGAGTATGTAGCCTCGACCGTAAATATATAAATTATTTGTTGTTTATGGTTGTCCTTATTGGCAATTCTGCCACGTGGCGGTGATGACGTGGTCAGTTTGGGTGACGTGGATGAAAATGATGACATGGTAGTGTCCAGTGTCACCGATGAGATAACAGAGTAGCTTGGTATGCATGGAGTGGTTTAATATATCATTAATAGGTGGTGCGGGTTTCTGGGTCAAAACTGGTAAAATTTACCTATTTACGATTGAGAGCATTTTCGACAATGAAAATGACATTTTTGGAAGATCGGTTCTTCATGAAAAAGATAGATTGTAATTTACCTAGTCCAGTGCATTTGATTTCGTCACATTCCGATACCGTATAAAGAAGTTACGACATTTGTGGCAGTCGAGGGTAGTTTCGGCATTGAAGATGAAATTTTTAAAGGAAGTGTTCTACATGTAACAATACGACAAAAATACAATATTTCCAACGGTTATGATTTCATCGCGTTTCGATTCCGTATGAGAAAGATACGTCATTGGAAAAGTGTAGGGGCATTTTGGTCTTTTTACATGGATGATTCAGATGATTGAGTCTTCTGAAAAGTCGTAGAGCATCCAGTTACGATTCCAACGCACTTTGTTTCATCTCGATCGGATATCGTATGAGAAAGTTATAAGTGTTTCCATAAAGTCGGTTCGAAAATCCAAACCGAAAATCTATCAGTTGCTCTCGGTGTTGGGTGGATTTTTCGGAATTTATTTTTGAAATTTGAAGGGTTTTTGTGTAATTTAAAGATTTTGAAGGTCTGAGTTGCAAGGGGTCTTTAAGCACTGAAACATATAGAGGCAGGGGTTTGATTGTAATAAAGAGGAGTAAAGGGAAGTGAAATGGATGGCCAAGCTTCGACCACGTAGGCTTGATGCCCATCCAAAGGATGCTGAGATTTTTCGCTGACATGGACGAGATAGATGCTTGCGCGTAGAATTTGATTGGTTAGGTGCATAATTCTTGATGCACTGGCGCTACACTTTATCAAGGTATGTTGTGGTGTTTCGCGTGTGTATAGAAGATATAAAGAAGATTTCAATCTTAATGATCTCATGAAATCATATTAAAGCCAACATGGAGGATTCGGATCCAACGGTCAATAAGCCTTTTCACTTTTGTGAGTAGGAGACAAGCTCCCTTAAAATCCGGAAAAACAACCAATCATAGATCGACAACACTTCTGACGATGTCAGCGCCTACGTCATGATGACGTCATCGAGATTCAAATCTAACGGTTTGGATCTATTGTCCGTTGGTTTAATCGGACGGCTTGGATTACAAGATCTTTTATATGAGATCTACGGTCAGATTTCGCCCCTGTTGCGCGCGCCGCCGGTGTAGCCTACGCCACCCGTACGAAGATTCCATTTCGGGCTATTTCATTGCTCCAACTTCGAAAGGTCATATCTCCCTCATTTTAAGTCGGATTTGGGTGAACCAAGTTGCAGCTTCTTCGTTTTTTCAAGCCCTACACCATGGAAGCAAGAAAAATGGGTTTTGAGTGAAAGAAGGCTACGGTTTTGGTAGGAGAAGCTTCCCCCTCTTTGTTGGTCCTTGAATGAACATACATTCTTGATGATAAATGTTCTTAGGCCATTAAAGGAGGTAAAAGAGGTGGTTGAAGTGTGTTAATGGTACATTAACTCAAAGCCAAGGAAGAAGAGAAGAAAGCAAGGATGTGTTTGCTTTGAAGAGCAAGAAGCCAAGGAGAGATAAGGTGTGAGCACCAAACTTGTCAGTACAAGTTTCCAGTCATCCCAGGCAATCGGTTGTGAGATTCTCTAACCTTTTATTTTACATTACATGTATGTATGTATGTTAGGGTTAGTTGTGGATGAATGTATACATGCTAGGTTAGTTGTGGATGAACTGTAAGCATGCTAGCTAGCTGTGGATGCATATGCTAGGCAGAGCTTGACTGTAGGGCATTGATATAAGCCCAATTTAATTGTATTATTTATTGTGTGCTTAGTGGGTGCTAATCACCAGGAGTGGGTGCTCCCGTGTAGTGGGTGCTACACATTGTATCGGCACTACGAGTGCCATCTCAGCTTCGGCTTGAGAAAATTGGGTGTGGGTGCTCCCGACTGTGGGTGCAGTCAAAAGTAGTGTATTGAGTAGGTACGAAGCCTTTACAGGCACTACTCCGGGGATGTAGGCAAATTGCCGAACCTCGTAAAAACCCTGTGTTGTGGGTGCTTGTTGTTTGCATTTTATATTGAAGTGCGTGGAATGTGGAATGGGTATGCATACTTGGAAGTGCCTATGAGAGGCTGAGTGTGCAAACAGGGACAGGTATATCAGTTTTTTCTTGGCTAGACATCAGACAGGTTATTGGGGATCGGAATTGGACTCACTGATTCACCCCCCCTCTCAGTGACTGCCGGGTTACAACACTATCATCGTCTCAGGGGGTTCCCATCTCATCATTGCACAGAGCCCTTCCAGGTGGTGAAAAAATGTTGTATATACACCTCCTATTTACCAAGTCTTAACCACTAGGCTAGGTTCTTAAACGTTTACCAAATGCATAATTAAAATATATATTTAATTCACCTACAGTGTGAAAAGTTAAAATTACACCTATCTTTTGGACACGGATATTGCAATAAGTTCTCTAATAATACGTACATTGTCGGTCGATGTAGACATTTAGATGTTAAGTATTTTGTTATAAAAGAGGATGTTCAGAATCGTCTTGTTTCAATAGAAAGTATTGGTATCGAAGAGATGTAGTTGATCATTTTACTAAAGGTCTTCCACCTAATGTATTTGTGGGACATGTTAGAAGTATGGAACTTATATAATTCTTTGTATCAAGTATTCTATATTAAATGTTGCAACCTTAAGTTTGATGATTTCTAAACCTTATGTTTTCTATCATTTATTATGTCTTGCATGCAATTTAAGTTTTTAAAACGACAAATGCCATTAAAACTAAATGGAAAATAAAGCGTACCCTAAAATTAACCATTGAGATTGATTCAGAATTGATCATTCGAACTGATTCACTAAAATTTTGAAACTACCCAAATTAGGGTTCATTTTGGAAATGACAGCTTATTGTGATATATGGAAGGAAGTAAAACCAACCACATTAGGCTTCATTTTGGAAAGGCCTCATTGAATTTTATTTTTCCATTAGTGGGAGCTCGTACATGTTCTGCAATACCGCCTATAAATACTCCATTGGTATGATTTCTTATATATTGGACATGAACCGCCATGATTCGTTGGTTGAAGGTTTCATTTTGATTACAAAGAAAGTTGCAACACGAAAACATTACCTTGACATATGGCAATTTGGGCCAATTTGTTAAACGGAAGCTGATGTGGCCCAAATCGTCATAGTAGCATAGAGTTGCATTAGTGGTTAGTTACCCTTTTGAATTGGTAACTACTGTGATGAATAGTTATTACCAAATGGAGTAAAATAAAAGTTAAGGGGTTTTGGTTTCAACTGGATAACTCACATAATTTCCCATTACTTTGTGTACATTGTGAGAGACACTAAAACACAAGAATGTCTTTCCCTTTTTCCATAGGTGGATATGTACATTACCGGTGCATTTGAGTTCATCATAAAGATTGAAGACATCGTTGATTAGAGATGGCAACATCATCCATATATCTGCGGCAACGGGGAGGTAGAGTACATTATCTCCTTTTCATTCTTGCCATGAATAGATGAGAATAACATCTAAATTTCCAATGACTCATTTTGCCAAACTCTTTTTTGGATGAAACTTGACATGTGAGTAGAGATCCACCAAGCTAACCTTTGCCTGATAATAAATCTATAGAATGATTGGAGAATTCTTTAATTATCAAACCTCCATTATATGTTTGAGATGGTATACACCCTGCCCTCCATATCTCCATATCGCACAAGTATGCGGTACTGGAATTTCTAGTCCAGTCAGCTAACCAATACCCAGGATCTTAGATGCAGGTAATAACCAAACCCACAAATAACACATCTACAAATCAGAGTGTACATAAGAATTCATAAAAATCATAAGATACGCGTGATGATTAGCTACAATGATGCTTATACAATATTACAGACCCACTAATTGATTCCACAAGTTACAACAAAGTCCATATTACATCTTACCCTTAATTACAATATTATATACAATGTACAATTAAGTCACTATCTACAAGCACTCCCTATAAGTGTCTTCATCTCCAACAAATCATCTGACCATCTCTGCTTCAACTTCAATACCTAGGAATGAGTAAGGATGAGGGTAAGCACGGGTATGCTCAGTGAGGGGTGGGGGCATATAAAAACATATGCATACAAGATTTATGAATAATAATTGTCAAGCACACTGCATCTCAAGACTATATCACCAATTCACTAAAACACACTACATCTCAAATCCATAACAACGACTTACAATGCAACATCCACGTGATTCAATTATTAATCTAGTTCCATTATAATTACTAAGTCTCATCCTATGGGTTAAGTGCTATAAGCAATGTAGGCGACATTCCCAACCTTGTACGTTGGGCCTCAGGAATACAAGCTCACTACAGGCAGGAGCCAGCTAGTCCTGGTCAAAGCTTTGGTCTCCTATGTATCCAACAGCCAAGCATATGCTACACCATACCATGTTGTGCCCCTTCCAGGATATAATACATTGTATCTGGATATAGTAGTCCTACACGACATATCACCAAATAGGATCAACCAATACCTAATCCCCTATTGGCAAGGGATTATAACACTAGGGTTGTGTGCATAACCATATGCAACTATATGCATCCATAGCATCTAGCATGTATTTGTGGCCATAGCTGTAAGACTGGCCTCTGAGCCCATGGTACAGGAAAAAACCTCGGCCACACCATGTCACAAACCGTCAATATTACATCCACCTCCACAAACACACATCTATGGTCCTAGCTGTAAGACTGACCTCTGAGCCCACAGTATCGGATAGACCCTCGGCCACACCATGCCATAGATCGTCAATATTACATCCAACACTACGCAACAATTTATACTATGCATCCATAATCACAGCATTATTCGTATCAATAGAACATGCTTCATATAAGATCTCATAAACTTTTATACAAAATAATTGTACACTTCCACAGTAAATTCAGCAAAGAAATAAGAAATACAAATAAACATATCAAGCACAACAAAACACAACAAAACCCCTCACTTGGAATTCCATGTCTGATGCTCTTCACTAAATTCCTAGTCTCGCGTATTTTCTTCACCAAACACGTCTATCAAACTCCTAATTAACAATTTACATGTGAATCAATCTTAGATACATCATGACATATTCTTTCTAAATTCTATTTACATCTCTGTATTTAAATCTACTCATAATCTAATTTCTTTCCTCATCTAGTGAAAGACATTCACCCAACCTCTATAGTCATTGGACTAATCTTTGAGTTATTGGGTTGGTTCTACAGGTCTTTCACATCCATGTACCCTTCTGGACATGTTAGTATTGCTCAATGATAAAAAAAATTATTTAATTGAAGTAGCAGGGGTAATATAGTCATTTTCTCCTTATACATTCTCACACCTTCTTTCCTAGCCTTTTCTTCTCTTTTACCAGGCCATAATTCGTGGCTATAATTTTTTCTTAACATTTTAAATAATTTGGAACACTTTCGGACCGATTTGACCCAAATAGCAACAAGAGAATCAAAAATCCTATTATGTGAGGCCTTAACAGGCTGGCCTATTAGCCAGAGGCTCTCCAGTCAGTTAGACTAGCAGAATGGGTTTCTACTGTTCTGCTACCCTGTTTTTTGCTAGCAACACTGATCCCAACAGGTTCCATTCTCAAAAACATATTGATTTTTGCTCCATTTATACTTTTAATACCAAACCAAATCATTTCTTTACCTAAGCTTAGTCCCTATGCCTTGTATTAACTTCTCAAGCCTTACTTTAAATTCAGATTTTCTTCCCAAAAAGGAACCACCTGCATATTTTCTTAGTCCAAGGTGAAATTAATACCATGTATGAGTAATTCTCACCTTCAATTTCACTTTATTTTACTGAAATTGGAAAAACCCCATGAATCTGAGTTTTCAAGGACTAGAGGAACGAAAATCGGGTCTCCATTGAGGCTTATGAGTGAGGGTTTTCACTATAAAAGATAAATCTTGACTCCAACAGACAAATTTCTTAAGTAATTCCATCAGTAACTAACCCTAACCTTAATCGATTCTTACCCTAGTTTAATTCACAAGGTTGATTTCAGATTCTAACCTTTCTTGTGCTTCTTGAGTTATGCATGTAGCTCGATCAGCCATCCTTCACTTCAATTTTCAGCTGGAGTAAGACCATGGTAGCACCTTCTAATTGTGGAGAGCAAAGGATGCTTGCATGCATCAGCAGCAGCAGCTTTAGCTGTAGGAATAGCAGTCGTAGCAGCAACATGTAGCACTCCTTCTCTTTCTTTTCTTTTTTCCCTTTCCTTCTTCTCTTCCTCTGTTTCGTTTCTGTCTTCAGTAACAAAAGGAGAGAAATAATCCAACTCTCCCCTCCTATTTATAAGCTAGATAGACTAAGGTCTGTTTAGCTAAACAAATTTTATAAAAACCTTATTTTCTATCTCTTTAAATTTTAATAACTTGGGGTAGAAAATATGTATTGACATGAAATCACCTATATAATTACCCCCAAACATTCATCTAATCATGGTAAAAAATGGGTAGAAAAACCTTTTCAATTGGTGGGGCCCACAGAAGAAAAACATAATTTTTGGGCATTCTATCCCTAGGACAGGCAGGCCGGTTAGCCTGAACCTCTCTAGCCGATTATGCTCTGTTTAGCCCTTTGCTTTCCAGTCTTTTACCTAAGTTTTACCAACCTCATGTGGGACCCTTTCCACTGCTATAGGTACTCTCAAGCCCCTTTCAACACCTTCATTAAGATCCTCACTTCCTTCATCACTAATTATAATTCCTTTCCATCATATACCCTTCTCCAATAAAATTTTCCTTCTTTAGGACTGAGGTTCTAAAATCAAGATGTTACAATTTCTCCTCTCCTTACAAAAAATTCATCCTTGAAATTTGTGAGGTGACAGGTTTCCCAATAAGTGACCTTTCTTACCTCATTATCATTGTCATCATTCATCCATTCTTTAATCTAACCTCACAATTATTTGTGGATAGTATGTTTAAGTATCATTCCAATCATCTACACCTGTATGATCAATCATATCAAAATCAGGTTACCTCCATTAAATTTTATGAACTATCATTATCCATTTCATAGTTTCCATTGACTTCTTTAGTCATCATTACATCTTTCTTCTCTCTCTCTCTCTCTCTCTCTCTCTCTCTAAATCATTCCTCTAAGTTATAAATCCTGTATTTTCATAATTTCTCAATTTTAAAGTTCCAATTAACCTTAATAAATGGATAATTTTACTCTTCCTATCATTTCTGATCTTCCATATATAAAAGTTTATAAGTTAACCAAATAAATTCTTGCCTGTCGAATTCTTCTACTTAAAATCCTCATTTAAGGATTTTATCACCATTTATTTGTATCATCATCCAACAACTCCTTCATAAGAAATCTATTATATTTTATTCCATGGTCATTTCTCCAAATTCCATATTAGGTGATATGTTTTCAAGCTTATGAAATTTCTCTCAAGATTGAAGGTTTCTCTAAAGTGCTCTAGTATTCCAATACATCTTATGGCCTCACGTAACCTTGAATACCAACCCATGCCAATTCATGTATATTCATCCACCAATCCTTATATGCTTGGTGAAATTTGAAATCCAACTCTACTTATCGATATTGCCACTCAATCATATCCCTTCTCTTCTATTCATTCTGATTTATCCATAACACTTTTATTCTACAGCTTTTACTACCTTGTTGTCTCAGATATAGCTTACTCCTCCCATTGTAACACTGTATATTATTTTTTAAATTATTAGAACTTATACCTTCATCATTCCATATTAAGGATTTTCATTTCACAAGTATCCTTAACACATCTCTTAACTGACTTCAATGAAATCAACTTATTTAATTCTGTGTTGAATAACTTAGGTCCTTATATCTATTCTTAGTTCTTTTTCTCAGACTAGATTCTTCAATTTGCTCTGCCAAATTACTTCTTTCTTAATACTGTTCCACATTCTGGTCTTTTGTGTTCATATACACCCTCTCTCATGATTGCAAATCTTCGACTTTTAATAGCCTATATTGAGCATCCTATGTCCATTAAGCCTCACATAACCAATCTTGAAAAATTAGAGTTCATCAGACCATTTTGGTTGAACCAGTGGGAGAGATTTCCCAACAGGCTAGCCGGTTCGTTAAAATTCTCAGTCCTTTAAATAGTACTCAAGAGCTATTCAAACACTCTCAAAACCTCCATTTCTCCTTCCACATACACCAGTTTGCCTCCAAAATCAAATCAAGCTTCTATTCATCATTTCCCACCATTCCTTAGCATCAAATCACTTCAGGTATGTTCATCTCTTACTTATTTTACTATTTTCCATTTGTAGAGAAAAGTTTAACCTAGGTTTTCTTCTTCTTCTCAACTTTCTCTTTTCTTTTGCTGAAATTTTCTTTCCTTCTTTCCCAAATTTCTCACTTGTCTATGTTTTCCTTTATGTGGCAATCATTGTTCAGTGGCTATCTTTATATCCTCCCCACATGTGACAATCAATTCTACCATTCCTACATTTCCTTTTGGGAAATTTTATGAACCTAGAATTGCTTATGAAATTTCTTTCTGTCCTTGAATTCTCTGTTTTACATAAAGGTAGATTTACTTGTTGCATGCAATCTTCTTACTTGAAATTATTCCTTTCATGTGGTAGGATATTGTGGCTTCTCCATATCACACTTTTGAAGTAAAATCGCCACCATTTCATCAATCTCATGGCACAAAATGAGGAATTCAATGCCACATGGTTTAGAATCCCTGTTAACCGAGATAATTGGAGGCACTTCAACTCCAAGGCCATTATTATAGAATGCCCTATCAGAGTGCATGATCTCCAAGATTTTTGGGTACAAGAAAGATTCGTAGCCTTAGGGTGGGAGGCTATGTTGGATGTGGACAAAGAGGTTTACCCACAGCTGGTTCATACCTTCTGCTGTAATCTTACCGGCAAGCAACTCTACATTGGGGAGTACAAGGTATACAGCCGAGTGGGTGGTCGAGATATCATTTTCACCTCAATTGAATTTGGGGAAATCATTGGGGTTTCTTCTAAAGGTAGCAACATCTATTGCCCTCCCCGGACTTCTTCCAAAGGCTTCTTCAATAGCACAAAACTGGCATTCATGAAAGCCAATGTCATAGTAGGTGGTGAAGTTAATTGGGCTCTCTTTGCTAATTGGAGACCTACGCCCAAGGTATTGTGCAGGATTGTGCAATACAATATTCTTCCCATCCATGGCCATTTCAACAAGGTGTCTCTCATGCAAGCATACACAACCTTCTTTCTCTACATAGGGGAGAAAATCAGCTTGCCTTACATAATGCTAAGGCAAATGATGGCTTGTGTTTATTGTCTGGCTGATGGCTACCTTTTCTATGGTAAGGTACTAACCAAGGTATTCAGGCATATAGGCATCAACCTAGAGGGTGAGAAAAGGATGGATACACATGTCATTCCTTTTGATCGTGCCATCTTAGAGAAAATGAAACTACATGAGTATGCTGGTAGTGATCAGGATGAAGCACCCGCAGCTAAGGAAGACTTGGAGGAGCATGAAGAGAATGTGCATAAGGGTGAGGATGAGCTACAGGAGGGAGATGGGACACAACAGAGAGATGAGCACCAGCCTGAGGAAGGGGTACGTGTTAGGGAAGAGGAGGAGCACTCAAATCCCTTCCATGATTTCGATATTAGCGATATTGATGTAAATCTCATGGAAGAGGACATGGCAAGTTTAGGAATCCCACCCACACATGTTCCTGAGAGTACCCATGGTACCAAATCCTACTAGGGAGAAGACTTTCTTGGCTAGTTTCACTTCCCAGACTCACTTCAAGACTGCTCCCATTCTGACTCAGCCTTCTACCTCTACTGGAGGTGATTCTCGCACACTGTCTATGCATTTATTTATTAATTTTTTTTAACTATCTTCCTTACACTCATTTCCTACTTTTTTTTTGCCCTACACTTTGACTCTGTAAGCAGTGCTGGAGCACGTGGACAGAGATTTTGCTCAAGTTGCCACTTGTTTGGATAGTTTGGAGTCTCAGGTTGGCACTAGCTTAAATGCACTTGCTTCCAAAGTTGGGTTTGTGGAGTCTTCTTTTGAGGGATTGGCAGAATGCATGCGCATTTCGCCGAACTATAGACCTCCCTGCTTTCAAGCTTAATCTCAGCGGGCTTCTTCCTCTTCGAGTCACTAGCGGCAATCTCAGCAACAGAGCTCAACTGTCTCCATAAATTTTCTCTCACTTTCTGACTTGTCTTTGTCTTTCTTATTTTGTGTACAAATTGACTTAAATCAGTTCTTTTAGACTCTTAGTTTGTACTTAATCCCTATGGGGTTCTGTTGTTTCACCCCCATTTTGTACTTACGGGGTTTCTTTCCCTTTCCTTTTTGTACTTCTATCTTTCTTGTGGGAGTTCTATCTATTAAGGTTTACTCAAATATGTAATTTCTTAATTTTTATCTTTCATGTAATGAAATCTTAATGAGATTTATCTACTTCCTGTCTCTTTTATCTCTCCCACCTGTGGCATTTTTATTTACTAATCTAATAAAAAAAAATTTATCGGTTTACCTATTGATCACCACACACCTAAAGTCTCATGGTTGGGTTGGGTTACCATAGAGCATCCCGCTCTAATACCACCTCGGACACACCCTACCCTCCATATGGCACAAGTATGCAATACTGGAATTTCTAATCCAGTCAACCAACCAATACCCAAGATCTCAGATGTAAGTAATAACCAAACCCACAATTAACACATCTACAAATCAAAGTGTATATAAAAATTCATAAAAATCATAAGATACACGTGGTGATCAGCTACAATGATGCTTATACAATATTACAAGCCCACTAATTGATTCCACAGGTTACAACAAAGTACATATTACATCTTACATTTAATTACAATATTATACACAATGTACTTGTCTACAAGCACTCCCTATAAGTGTCTTCATCTCTAACAAATCACCCACCCGTCTCTGCTTCAACTTCAATACCTAGGAATGAGTACGGATGGGGGGTGAGCACGGATATGCTCAGTGTGGGGTGGGGGCAAAAAAACACATATGCATACAAGATTCATGAATAATAATTCTCAAGCACACTGCATCTCAAGACTATATCACCAACTTATAAAACACACCGCATCTCAAATCCATAACAACAACTTAAAATGATTCAATTATTAATCTAGTTCCATTATAATTACTAAGTCTCATCCTATGGGTTAAGTGCTATAAGCAACATAAGTGGCATTCCCAACCTTGTACGTTGGGCCTCAAGAATATAAGCTCACTGTAGGCAAAAGCTAGCCAGTCCAGGTTAGAGCCTCGATCCTCTGGCTAAGCCCTAAATAGTAATCCCGACCCCATGGTCCCTGTCAGAGCCTCGGTCCCCCATGTGTCCGACAACCATGCATATGCTACACCATACAATGATGTGCCCTCTCAGGATACAGTACATTATATCCGGGCGTAGTAGCCCTGTATGACATACCACCAACTGAGATTAGCCAATACTTGAACCCCTATTGACAAGGGGTTATAACACTAGGGTTGTGTGCCTAACCAAATGCAACCATATGCATCCATAGCATCCAAAATGCATTTGTGGTCATAGTTGTAAGGCTAACCTCTGAGCCCATAGTACTGGATAGAACCTCGGCCACACCGTGCCACAGACCGTCAATATTACATCCATCTTCACAAACATACATCTGTGATCCTAGTTGTAAGACTGACCTTTGAGCCCATGGTACCGGACAAAACCTCAGCCACACCATTCCACAAACTGTCAATATTATACCCATCTCGACAAACACACATCTGTGGTCCTAGATGTAAGACTGACCTCTGAGCCCACGGTACCGGATAGAACCTCGGCCACACCGTGCCACAAACTATCAATATTACATCTAACACCACGTAGCAATTCATATTATGCATCCATAATCACAGCATCATTCATATCAATAGAACATGCTTCATATCAGAGCGCATAAACTTTTATACAAAATAATTATACACTTCCACAGTAAATTCAACAAAGAAATAAGAAATATATATAAACATATCAAGCATAACAAAACACAAAAAAATATAATGAAACCCCTCATCTGGAATTCCATGTCTGATTCTCTTCACTAAATTCCTAGCCTCGTGTATTTTCTTCACCAAACACGTATATCAGACCCCTAATTAACAATTTACATGTGAATCAATCTTAGTTACAACATGATATATTCTTTCTAAATTCTATTTACATCTCTATATTTAAATCTGCTCATAATCTAATTCCTTTCCTTATTTAGTGAAAGGCATTGACCTAACCTCTATAGTCATTGGAGTAATCTTTGAGTTACTGGATAGATTCTACATGTCTTTCACATCTATGTACCCTTCTCACCCCTTCTTTCTTAGCCTTTTCTTCTCTTTTACCAAGCCATAATTCATGGTTATACTTTATTCTCAACAATTTAAATAATTTGGAGCACTTCCAGACAAATTTGACCCAAATAGCAACAAGAGAATCCAAAAATCCTATTATGTGAGGCCTTAACAGGCTGGCTTGTTAGCTAGAGGCTCTCCAGCCGGTTAGACTGGCAGAATGGTTTCAACTATTCTGCTTTTTTTTTCTTTTTGTTTTATGGCAACACTGATCCCAGTAGGTTCTATTCTCAAAAACATATTGATTTTTGCTTCATCTATACTTTTAATACAAAACCAAATCATTTCTTTACCTAAGCTTGGTCCCTATCCCTTTTATTAACTTCCTAAACCTTACTTTAATTTTAGATTTGCTTCCCAAAAAGGAACCACTTGCATATTTTCTATCCCAGGTGAAATCAACACCATGCATGAGTAATTCCCACCTTCAATTTCATTTTATTTTACTCAAATTGGAAAACCCCATGAATCTGGGTTTCCAAGGATAGTAGGACAAAAAATCAGGTCTCCATTGAGGCTTATGAGTGAGGGTTTTCACTATGAGAGATAAATCTTGACTCCTACAGACAATTTTTTTAATCAATTCCATCAGTAACTAACCCTAACCTTAATCAATTCTCACCCTAGTTTAATTCACAAGGTTGAATTTGGATTCTAAGTTTTCTTGTGCTTCTTGAGTAAGACCATCCTTTCCTTGAGAATCTAACTCGATCAGCCATCCTTCACTTCAATTTCAGCTAGAGTAAGACCATGGCATCGCCACCTAGTTGTGGAGAGCAAAGGATGCTTGCATGCATCAACAGTAGTAGCCCTAGCTATAGGAATAGCAGTCCTAGCAGCAACATGCAGTAGGAGAGACTATTGTACTCTCTCTCCTCCTCTTTCCGTTCTTCTTTCCTTCTTCTTCTTTCTCTTTTCCCTTT
>NW_024870644.1:146438-150909 GCF_013358625.1 Macadamia integrifolia
AAAAAATGTGGTTTTATTTCTTGATAAAAAAAAAAATTCCTTTTAGGTTTCTTATAGACATGGATGAAAGATTACAGGAGGGAGAGAGAGAGAGAGAGAGAGAGAGTGAAGTGCCGGTAAAGAGCTTTGCATTATTTACACCAATGACATTTATGAGTTTCATTTTCTTTCTATTAGGCAAAGTTGCCCATTTGAGGTAGGACCCACAAGTGGAGGAAGACATGATAAAACGTGATGCTCTAAGGGTGTCAAAACCAAATTGAGCCACCATTTATACCAAAAACATGAAAACGTTTAATAAATGGTTTGAAATTTTTTTAATTTCGAAACCGTTTAGTTAAATGGTTTAACCTGAACCTAAATGTTTAAATCGATGGTAAACCATTGGAATCAATTAACATGTGCATAGTTAGCCAAGTCATTCAGGATTAGAATAAACAATTATGGTAAAAAATAAATAAATCACATAAAAAAATTAAAAGACATTCAAGCTTTTTGAATAAAAATAAATAAAACATATACAATTATAATCTTAGAATTAATGAAAGAAAACATATAAAAATAAACAATTCAATTTAATGTTAAATTTGCATCCATTTCAATAAAAAGTAAAAGAGATGAAACTATTTGAATAAAAAAATTAAGGGCAAAAGAACTCTACTGGTCTAGCGTAGAAAACACCAAACCAGCAGACCAATGGAAGGGTGCATGGGAGGATATTCAACTCTCACCAAGCGTGGACTTTTCATAACCTGCACAGTTGCACAAGACATCCAGAATTCTTTTTCCCAAAATTTAAAAACCTTTTAAAATCAAACAGTTGAAACCATTTCTTAAATGGTTCGATTGTAATTTTACCTAAAAGAAGCTTACAAACCCAATTGAACCAAACTGTTTGACATCCTTTCAAGTAAGTAGTCATTAATCATAAACCCAATCCCCATAATGCCCCTCTCTTCTCCCTTTTTCCTATAAAAGACCTCTCTTGCACATGATAGCTCTACCAAGACCAACCCCCTCTCCAATTCAACTTCATCTTCTCTCCCTAACCTTTAACGAGAAAGCAGTCCCCACCAAAGCTATACCTCCCAACTCCCTTTCCTTTCTATTCTTCTTCTACACTCATTCTCACCTCTTTCAAACACCACCACCCAAAGCCCTTCCCTGCCTGGGCTCTGCATCCGAATGCTAACATCTTTGATGATAGATATTGGAGCTTATGAGAGAATGAAGGCTGTCTCAGGTTGATTATTTAATTTCCTTAGAATGGGTAGACTCGGCAATTCGGTACGGCCATACAAATTAAATAAACCATTCATATAATCTATGCTTACATAATATCGGCAGCATACCTATCCCTCTCCCTTAAGTAATACTTCTCCTTTTATCTTTTAATGAACTAAGAAACCTTGATCCTAACATGATTATGGAGAACTAAAATTATGATACTCCAACCTACTTCTGTGATTTTCACTCATTTTGATTTGGAAGGGGATCAATAATCATATGTTATTTAAGTTTCATTTAGATTTTACCTCCCCATGTTATAGGTTTCCACTTTCCAATCATCTAGGATCCCACTGCGACATTTGAATAAGATGTTGTCTAACTTCTCTCTACTTGTCTTGAATTTCTATTTCACTTGCGTTTAAAGTCTTGTATATTCTATGACACATGAATTTAATAGAACCGAGTTTCTCAATACCTTCAGTATAGAGAATCCCTGGCCGCACTACCATGAGATGAGACCTTAGAGGCAACACCAACTTCTTCCAAAAATAATTATGATGTTAGATTATTTTAACCATGGGTATAGGAAAACTTTTTCCAATTTAATATGTAACCAATCTAGATGTATTTCAATGGTTTGCTCTGCAAAGGTGGATATATCTCCAGAATTACATGAGAAGAATTTCTTGGAAAATTCTCACAATTACAAAGAGGAGAACTCAGTGGTAGATTTCTTGGCAAGAGATGCGGCAAAGAGCGGCACTTCAGGAGTTGATGTGAATTTTCACCCCACATTGGGGACATTCTTTCTAGAGATGCCGAGGGCAGACCAAACTATAGATTTCCTTAGCCCTCTTCCTTTTCCCCCTGCTGATGGCAATGCTGAAGGTGGGAGGATAGGGAGGCGGTGGTTCTTCTATTTTGCTTGGATGTTGGGCTGTAATTGTCTTTTCCTATTTTTATTTTATGAAATAAATTTTTAGTGAAAAAAAAAAAAATCTAGATGTCTTTCACTTTATTGGTTAAATTAACAAGTAGTTAATCTAGGGAAGAAAATGTTGGGCACATGCTATCTCTAAGTGAGCGGGTTGGCTACCCCTATATGGGTGTTTGGATCTCCTCATTTCTTGAAGAGTTGTTACACATTATAAATTCTCTCTTGCCTCCTATTGCTTAATGTTACCCTCTCCTTTCCCCCTTTGGGGGAGGGGGAGGGGGCTCTTGTTTATGGGGAGTGCCCTTGCACCAAAAAAAAAAAAATTTCTTGTTTCCAGAGGAGTTGTTTTGTAAAATCTCTCTTGCTTTCTACAGTTTAATGTTACTTTCTCATTTCTGAAAAAAACAAAAAAAAAAACTCTCTTTTATGGGGAGTGCCCTTGGACCCAGGAAAAAAAAATGCAACATTTATTTCGAAGAATTTGCATAGTTCATATCAGCCTATGATATAGCTGGAGATAGCCTTGTCCTCCTAATAATAGGTGTTATTCATTAGCTAGTGTTCACTTCACCAGTAAAGTGCCATAGACATCAGAAGGTGTTTATTTTGGCATAAAAAAGTTAAGAGTACATTTTTTTTTAATGGTAATGGAAGTTATTGGTCAAGTGGTTGAAACAATCTCTTGATATTCTTAGGACAAGACTGTATAGTTCTTGTTCCCTGGACCTCACACAAGTAGAAATTATATGCACCTGGTATGTCCTTTTAGAAGTTATTATTGTTTCTATCAGATTATCCATGCCAAAATTGAACTCCCTTGGAGGACATTTAGGTGAAGGTGGAACTGTTCATTTGATCTATTCAATGCACGACATGTGGCAAAATATAATTGGATCAAGAGCCATTATAACACATTTGTCAGCTTACCCACAAGTGTTGGCTGTCAAACCCATATAATCGAGGGTTGAATACATGAACCGAGAAATAGTTTCTTAAACAAATCAACGATTGGGGTCTTCCTAGGGATTAAATTATATTAAAATAATTAGACTACGTGTAGATTAAATTATAGGAAAAGAATTAGGCTAAGTCTTATAAAATTGTTTCTGAGAATGTTTTCCATATAAAAGCGAACACTGAGATATTTCATACTTTTTTTTTTTTTGGGTAAAAGATATTTTGATACTAGATGCTTAAGAACATGATACTGCCAAACCGCAAATTTGTCTTAATGAGTAATGTCATGGGATATTTCCAGAATTCTACCAAAAAAAAAAAGGATATTTTCAGGAAAAGAAAAACCATGCCAGTTAGTGTAGGAAATGCCAGATTGTGTAGGGTGCGAAAGATTGCACTGCCCCTCCCCCCTTGGTGCGTTGAATATTCTACCATGTGTTTTTTTATTGGTCCATTGGTCTAATGTTACCTATGTTAGACCGGCAGGATTCTCTCACTATTCTGTCTTTCTTAAGACATAGGATATAAGATCGATCAATTTAGATTGGGAGGGAGGGAATCGATCAAACCTGATTTTGGTTGATCTAAAGTGGTCGGTCAGTACTGCATTTCAGAAATTTGGGCAGAATATGGTCAATTACGACCAATTACTGCCTCGTTCCCTATTTCTCTTTTTTAAGACATTTTTATCCATACAATTTTTAGAATCTCTAGGAGCTCCCACATCGGGATTTTACTCGGATGAAATTTTTTCTACCTAGGAATATTCCAGCTGCCCATAATTGCAAGCGCCAAAAATGAAATCTCACAATGATTGATACAGGTATTTTGAAAAATACCAAAATCTAAGGGAGTATATGTAAACTCAAAGGGATTATTTGTTTATTATTATTTTTTAATAAAAAAAATAGTGATCATGGCTCTAGGAGCCCATATATGGTAACATCAAAGCCATTATATTGGTAAGTAAAAAAAAAAAAATTTTTTTTAAATATCACCTTCCTCTGAAATTCCTCTTTGGAATTTAACATCAAAGCCATTATATTGGCCAAGGGTGTTGTTCAAACTAAAATTGTATTAATTATTTTCATTGTTTTTTTTTATCTTGTAGGATATGTTTGGCATCGGAACTAATCCCACAAAAATGCTTCTAAAATGGATAATGAAAAAAATTTTAAAACATCCAGGAATCATGAAAGAAGTTCAAGAAGAAGTGAGGGGGTCACAAGGGCAAAGCGAATATTACAGAAGTTGATATAAAATAAATGCATTATTTGAATGCAATGATTAAGGAGACACTAAGACTACATCCTCCACTCCCATTATTGATTCCGCGTAAATTGACAG
>NW_024870644.1:153680-159458 GCF_013358625.1 Macadamia integrifolia
TTTTTTTTTTTTTTTTTTTAAGTGGTCAGTTTTTTTGTAATTTATCATCACATATTTACAAGCTAAGACAATTTTAAAGTTAGTGATGGCCATAAGGCCCATAACTTGAGCCCACTATGGCCTTTGGTCCATCACAGTTATGGTTCAAAAGTGGAATCATTTTCATAACCGAATAAAACCGAAGTACAAAATCAAATTAAAATTGTATATCAAAACTGAATTGGAACCGAATTGAACTGATCCGAATTGAATTGAATCGGCTTGAGTATATAAATATGGAACCGAGTTGGTTTTCGGTTCAGTTATGGTCCATCTTACCATCATTTGGAATCGATCCAAATAACCGGAACTGGACGGATTGACACCCTTGTGTAGATGTTACTGAAGACGTTACTTCAATATCTATGTTGCCTTCCCAAAAAAAAGGTAAAATGTAAGAATTTTGAAGCATAAAATGCTTTTGTGAACTACAAAATATATTTTAATCATATATTCTTACGTAATAGTAATTAATTCTCTGAGTAATGGGATATGGAGCCTTGAGAGCAGGCACAAATGGTCAATAGTTGTAGAAACCGTTTCTTGGACCTGGTAGATCACTGCTTGTTTACATCAGTTTTGTTGCATCGACATCTCTGGCAATAAATCTTAATGATGAATCACCTTTTGAGCCATTGATACCTCCTAAACAATTTTCTTTTACATCTCTCTCTCTCTCTCTCTCTCTCTCTCTCTCTCTCTCTCTCTCTCTCTCTCTCATGAGCGATGAACTGAAGAAGAGACCAATTGAGTGAATGGAATGTGGTCAGCTTATTAGGTCCTTTGTGGAAAATTCAACAATGGCTGGGCCTGGATGTTTCAGGGATGAGCATCCGATGCCTTACCAGTGGAGGGAACCGGAGAACAGCATATAGAAAGAAAGTATTGGTGTCTGTTGGTTCTCTAGATTGGCCATACTCTTGTGCATATCAGTGCACTCTTACTGGTATTCAAACTGTTACCGAATGTTTTATTTTGTCACTTGACAAAATCTGTTTGATTGAATCTTGACATGTGAGAGTTGGGCACTTCAGGGTCTACCTGTAAAGCATGTGGCAGATCTTGGAGGTTCTTGTTAGAGAGATTCTTTCCCCAATATGCGTAGGAAAACTTGGTCTAAGCTGAAAGTTGTTGTCAACCTAAAAGCATATAACATAGGGTCTTTTTTCTTCTTCTTTTTTTTTTTTCCTGCATTGCACATAATTGTAGGCAACTCAAGTGGTTAACAATTAACATGATTCTAAGGACAAGACATATCTCTAGTTAAAGTGATCGGCATCTAGAAAAGGAGTAAGCAGCACTTGGCCTACAGGGTTGAACGATGGAGGCCAGTCTTGACAGTAAACACTCAGTGATCGAGTGGGTTCCAAACTCCTAAGTACGGCCAGAATAAAAAATGATGATTAAGTGGTCCAAACATCTGAGCAGATGTGGACCAAAAAGAAAGGAAGAGAGAAGTTCTCTAATGTGAGTGGCATGGATATCTCTCTCTCTCACATAATAATTAGGGAATACCCTACGTACCCCACTCCATTTTGAAATAAATGAATGAAGGGTTATCCGTGAGTCCGTATAAAGGTACTTAAAAACACTAGGAAACACGAAATCTAACATAAAAAGGTAACATGCGGAATTAAGGAAACTTGATAGTGACATGCAATTGAGTAGAATCTCTCTTTTTCATCTCTCATCTCTGTATATAATTGTATGCAACTTGAGTGGGTGGGGGTAGAAATTCACCTGATGGTGGTTCAAACTTTTTCATTTTTCCTTGCTTTTTTTTTTCCTCTAGTGATAATGGCAAATTGATAGGACAACATGATTCTCTTTCCACTAGACCCTATTAATCGAGGGACTCAGATCAAAAGTCCATTAAAGCATGAAGAGTATGTCCCATGCGTGCAGCTTTTGAGGGGAGTTTAAAGTGGAGAATGTAAAGCCTTAGGAATCAGACACCCGGGTAAATTGACTTTGGAATTAGAAAGTTTTGGAGCTAAATCCTCTGTAAAAGTTGACCAATCTGAACATGGTTCAGCCATATAGTTTAACTAATTTAATGTTGATTGCTGAGTGAGTCTAATTCACCGTTGATTGCATGGTTTTAAAATCGGGATCTGATTCAGCTGATTTTTTTTTCCAGACCTATTGTTAGACCAACCCGATCCGAATATCGATTCTAATTTTATTTGTCAAATTAATCTTAACCCCTGCTTAGCATTTACAAAGCATTGTTTTCAACTAGCTCCTACCTAATAATGCGGGAAATCATGCATATTGTGAAATGAGAACTTTACTCAAGAGACTTTCTCCATCCCCTGAAAGACAATTTTGTTATGGGGGAATGATAACTATTGGCACTGGATTAAAATAATTCGTGCATCATTCAAGGGAACATAATAACATTCCTTTGACAAAAAAAAAAAAAAAAAATCTATTCGATGGAAATGAGAGATATTTTTGTTCATCACAGAGAGAATTATTTGGTTTTTATAACCCAAAGAATTTCCATGATATATGAGTACGATCATTTACGAGATTTAATGATTCCTCAGAGGACTTAAATCGGTTTAAATTTTTGGAACTAGACCATTGTAGTGACTTTTGTCTCCTTGGTGAGAACGAAAAGTCCTTGAAAAAGTTTTGAATAAAAATGTGTGAAGAATTATTGATGTGCAATTTTTACAGTTCTAACGTTTTAAAAAGATGCTTGAAGTCATGCGTGACTATGAAGAATTCTTGTTGTGTGTTTATATTTCAGTTTTTGGTAGAACACCTTTTATGTTGAAGTCACGCGAGGCTCTGAAGAATTGTTGTTGTGTGTTTGTATTTTTATTTTTGGTAGAACATCTTTTTTATGTTTTTTTTTCAGTACATTAATCTTTGAAGAAGATGCAGCTTTATTCCAATTTTAGTAAATTACCTCTTGTTAGATAGCAAGATCCCTCACTCTTACACTATTAAAACCATACACAGCCAACTAGTTGAAGTACTTAAAACTAGAAAATCCAAACAAAAAGTAGACATATATTTCACTCCATCGTCCTCTTCTGTAAAAAATAAAGATAATTAAATTGGTCCCAAAAAGAATCTTCAAAAGTTAGTGGAAGACAAAGCACTTCACAAGACTTAATAAAGATATCGGTCTTGGGTCACAACCTGGGTTTAAATAAAAGAACCCAAGAACCGAATCAGGTCTAGCCAATTCCATTTTAGATTGGCTGGAAATGGTTAAGAACCGGCCCAAATCAGGCTTTATCTGAACTTAACTCTATTTTTTAAACATGAATCTGCCGATCAAGGTATTGGAAACGGTATTGCTGTATTGAAATTTTCTTTTCTAGAAAATTTTACCTCCATTAGCTGATTTTACCGAAATTGGCCGGACCAGGGCTGATTTATATATTTAAACGTTGCTTGTACAAGGCAATCCAATGGGCCAAAACCTGGTGCATTTACATCGTCATTTAATTATGGTTGAAATCTCAGTCCAATGACTCCAAAAACTTAGAACATTAATTTCCTTATGGTTTCTTTTATAAAAGTAGATTTTTGTGTGCAGTGTTTTCTGTGAAACTGTTTAATAAATGGTCTTTTTTTTTTTTCATTATTGAAAATTATTTAATAAATAATTTGGTTTTAATTTCTACCTCTGGCACCGTGGATCGAATCACATCATACCATTTAATCAAAATTGCATTGTTACATAAGAAAGAAAAAAAAATGTTGAGTCGAGGTTTTTACACAATGAAAAAAGTATGAGTTACGCTTATGTGTACGACGTAGACTTTATTTTTCTAGGTGGCCCAACCGAAGAGAGGAATGTCACAGTTGTCTTCTAATATTTAATTATTGCTGACTTCATTTGTTTGGTTGGCATCCTTCTTTCTAATTTTGGAAGATATAAAAAAGAAATAATACCTAAAATAAGGGGTTATGGGCAATCCCGTGAAATAAAAGAAGAAACTGCATCTAAAGCAATATGATTATTTGTTTTGTTTTCCTATGGTAATCTTTCCTCTACTATGCAGACTAAAGCATTTGTGGTAGAGGAATATTAATGTAAATTCCTTTTAATAAATCATTTTACCAAATTCTCAATTCCCTCCAAGTCTTCTTTGGCATCGGCTTCTCTCTCTCTCTCTCTCTCTCTCTCTCTCTCTCTCTCTCTCTCTCTCTCTCTCTCTCTCATATTGAGCAAATGACATGGAGGGATTGCAAACAGGTTCTAAGTATCAGTATTTTTCTCATTTCAAGGATTTTTCTTGTTCACATCATCCAACCATCGAACATGATGGAAATGTTTAAAGCACAAATATATGCTTCGTTTGTTTGCAAAGGGAATTAAAAGGAAGGGAAGTAACAAATTTTAGACTTAAATGAGAAACTTTTGTAATCATCATCCGTTGTGACCATATCACCGACTCCAAATCATTTAATATTTGATTATTAAATTTTACATTACATTGCATCAAAATCATTTGGTTTAAAAAGTAAAATAAACCATAGGAAATTACAAATACTCCATTCTCTGTTAAATATTCCATTCCATAATTCTTTTAGCTAACAGAGTTGTCTATGTACATTAAATTAACTATGGTCATCCTATTGATTCACGTGAGGCCAACCACTCGTTCCCCCTCCACCCTCTCTACTTCTTCTCTCCTAAAATGGCAAAATAGCCAAGGTCTAACACAACCCACGTCAACCATTGATTTTTATTTGTTGGTGGTTCTGGGTCCCATGTTGGCCGACCCTTCATCATTTTGGTTCTTTGATTGATTCTCACTATTATTTTGAGTTAAAAAGTTGATGATTTGCTGAGATGCTTTGAAGTAATTATAAAATATCTGTTGTATGGAAATGGTATTGGTGCAAACACAAATAATTGCATCGCATTATTGTGATACAAATAATTGTATGACTATGTGGTTCCAGTGTGAAGTGAAAACTATATATAGCATCGAAGCTAGCTGTTGCTATTTCAGCCTTGTTCTACATAGATTACCTTAAGTTATTGTGATAGGTTTTGTTACGTTTGTGTGGAGGTGGAGGTGGAGGTGGAGGTGGAGGTGGAGGTGGAGGTGGGGGGTTTGGATTCCTAAATTGACAAACATTATTAAAAGTAACAACAGTTGATGATTTTTCAAAAATGGAAAATGCATGCAATTATTGAGTTTCAAATTAGTGGTACTTTTCTTAAGTTTGAAACTAGGTATAAGTGATTCAATGTATTTGCAAAGTTTGAAACTAGGTATAAGTGATTCAATGTATTTGCAATTATAATTGATTGAAACCCTAAAAGTCTGACACATCTTGATTTGATTCGATTCGATTCAACTCATAGATTTGTTGCTTTGCTTGATGAGTAGATTGATTATTTCAAAGTTTAACACTTAGAAGTTGAGAAAATGAATTTTTTCTGAGAGTGTAGAGTAAGCTTAGTGCCCCCTAACTCTATCCCTCTCCTCTCTCTATGAATTGACTTATCTATCCCTTATTATTGGGAGGAGAGATATAGACTCAGAGTGTTAGCAGTTGCCAGATACCTCAATACCTTAAAAATTAAGCAATCAGGTCTACCAAGTTGCATGGGTCTTACATCAACACAAAAACATTCAACAAGGGTAAGATTTTTCTTTCACTAGAGTGCGTTTTCTCATTTTGTGCAATCAACATTATCGTCATCCATCCAAAAGTTGAAGAACAAGGCTGAATCTGTGGGTTTTTTTTTTTTTTTTT
>NW_024870644.1:160232-165208 GCF_013358625.1 Macadamia integrifolia
CTCTCGCTCTCTCTCTCTCTCTCTTCCTTTTACCAAACATATGAACCACAGAACAATTCAACAAACAGTTGAAAAAGGAAAGGTTTCAAAGTAATGGCTATAGCTAGGAAGGTTCCCAAGTATTTTCTAAGGCATATCATGAAAACCAGAGAACAAAAAAAACCCAAAGTTGAACGCTTAAACTTCATGAAATGCTTTCTTATACATAGAAGAGACAAATTACCAAATGAAGAAAATTAAGAACAACTGAGTCCTTCTGCTATGCAGAAGGTTTCCTTATTCATTACTACTATAGCAGACAGAGAGACAGAGTGGCTCATAGACACCACGAAAATACGTAAAAGTACCAATGACACGAAACAGTAATAAAGAAACTACCACTAAATGGACCACAATAGAACCCATCTGGCTGGCTGGACTCAAACTAAGCCACAGAAACATAAGCCAGTGCAGGTCCACCACCGCTTTTACTTTTCTTCTCCACCATCTCAACAAATAATGTGGAACCCATTGGAATTGAGGGTTTTTTAACTTTTCTTCCCACCAGGCCCTATTAATAGATAGATAGCAGTTACTCGTTTATCCAAATGCTTCAGCCAACCCTTCTTCCTCTCTCCTTTTTTTTTTTTCTCCATCTTCTTGCTTCTTCCCTCTACTTTCCACGACCAACATTGATTTCAAGAAGGTAACGAAATTTTCTTTTTTTCAGTTTGGTTTCTCTCTTTCTGAAGTTTACAATCTAAAGCTCTCTTGTATATTGCTTGTGCAGGGACGATTTGAAATCCTTCCCCTTTCTGGTTCTTTCCTGCTCTCAGAGAGTGGTGGTCAACGTAGTGGAGGTGTGGCTGGGCTTGTAAGCGGCAGCCTCTCCTGTTCAGGTAGAGGAAGCTCTTCTTCTTCAACTCACACTGAACATTTGATGCTTTCTTCCTTTGTCTTCTTCTCTTTTTCAGCTCCTCTCCTCTCTTTTTTTCTTCTCAGACTACAAATGCCAAGAAAGAAATGTAATCAAGGAAGGAAAAGAGAGAGAGAGAGAGAGAGAGAGAGACTATGGTGTGGTGTGGAGAGAAGAGAGAGGAGGTAGGTTATTTTCAAGAGAGAGAAATGAGAGATTTTGGAATGTGTGAGATAAACATCATGGATGGCTAAATCACAGCTCAAAGCCCACCGAATTCTTCTTGTTCCCTCTTCGCCTCTTATTGCTATCAACTTCCTTTTTTCAATCTTCCTTTTCCTCTCTCTCTCTCTCTCTCTGTCTCTCTCTCTCTCTCTAGCAAGGCTGACTTTATTCCATTTCCCACCCAACCCCACACGTTTAAAGTTTAGAATTCCAAAAATGAGCCTTTTAAAAAATGGTCGGCAGCGGCCACGGCCGCTCCGGCGAGTGATGCCGGCGACGAGAATCGGTTGATCTCGCGATATTTTGAGGAGATTTTAACAGTGGAGTTGTTTGTTTTTTATCTGTACAGGTGTTCTGTTCTGCACGCACGACTTTGAAAGTAAGTGCGGTGCCACTAACTAGACATCGATTTTACCGAACTGCCCTTATTCAAATTTCTATTTGTGGGTATTTTTTTACTTTTCAGCTTTAGAAGCGGCGGAAATTCCTCCGAGATTTCCTGTAAAGGGTAATTTGATAATTATGAACTCAACCGAATAAATGAACAGGTTTAGGTGTTTTAACAGATTATGAGGGATACTACTACTAGTTCTTTTTTTTTTTTGGTAAAATACTACTACTAGTTCTTTGGTTTCACGTCTGGAGTCTGGAATCGCTGGACAATCTTTTTCAATCCCGTAATCTGAGTGGGCCCCACGTATGGATGGTAGTGTGACTATATGCATGGACATGCATGAGATGGATATATCCAGTTATGATGATGATGTTGCCAATGTCTGCATCCGGATAAGAATAAAGAGGGAGCTGGGTCCCGCGTGTCTTTCTTTATCTCTCCTTCCATTTGTATCATCATATCATAGGGAGCATGTGAGGGCGTACGTGTCACGTCTTGCACGGTAGTATCGTTGGCACCGAGGGGCCTTTGTGATACACCGCGTCCCCGTGACCTAACGAACTCCCTTATTGTGGCACCCTCTTCATTCTGGGAGACCCCTTGTTTTTTGGATCATAGTGCCCACTATCCCTTGAATTAGCCACATAGACAGTGGCCTTTCTGGAGAGAGGCCAGAAAGAGACAATTCAAAGCCAGTATATGGGCCAAGGGTGCCCTAAAATTGTTGTTTAAACTAAAATTGTGTTATTTATTTTCCTTGTCTTTTTTTTTTATCCTGTAGGATATATTTGGCATTGGAACTGATCCCACAAGTATACTTCTAGAATGGATGATAGCAGAAATTTTAAAGCATCCAGAAGTAATGAAAGAAGTTCAAGAGGAAGTAAGGGGGGGTCACAAGGCGCAAAGGGAATATTGCAGATGTTGATATAAAACAAATGCATTATTTGAATGCAGTGATTAAGGAGACACTAAGTCCGCATCCTCCACTCCCTTTATTGACTCCGCATAAATTGACAAAAAATGTCAATATACAAGGATTTGATGTTCCAGCCAACACAATGGTAATAATCAATGCATGGGCCATTGAAAGGGACTTGTGTCCTAGGATGAACCCGAGAAGTTCAAACCAAAGAGGTTTTTGAATGATGCCTCTGTTGATTTTAATACCCATGCTGATTTTTATTTAATTCCATTTGGGATAGGCAGGCGAGGATGCCCAGGAGCTCAACTCGCTTTTGGCATTGTTCAACTTGTAATCGATAATCTTTTGCACAAGTTTGACTTGGAGATCGAGTGGGCTGGACTTGGATATTATAGAAGCTACCGAAATATCAAATCATTTAAACTATCCTCTTCAGGCTCCTGTTACTCCGAAAAATATTTGTGGCTCACTAATCATTTGTATTGACCCACATAAATAGATTTTTTTTTCTTAGTAATGAAATATTTGTAAATTCTTATATAAATCCATGTGATATTATTAGTGCTTCTTTCCTGGTGAGCTAACTTTTACCTAATAATACATGGCCTTCCACATTAATTTCAAACTACCTCTTGTTAGATAGTAGGATTCCTCTCTTACACTATTAAAATTAGAAAAGCCAAAGAAAAGGTATACCTATATTTGACTCATCATCCTCATCAGCAAAGAATAAATATAATTAAACTGGTCTCAAAAGGAATCTTCAAAAGTTAGTGGAAGACAAAGCACCACACAAGAGTTAATAAAGATATCGGTCTTGGGTCACAACTTGGGTTTAAATAAAAGAGCCTGGAACCGAATCAATTCTAGCCAATTCCATTCCAGATCAGCTAGAAATTGTTAAGAATCGGCCCAAATCAGGCTTTATCTGATCTTAAATCTAGTTTTTGGACATGAATCTGCCGATCAAGGTATTGGTAACGGTATTGCTACATTGAAAATTTTACCTGCATTAGCTGATTTTGTCCAATTTAAATTAGAATTGGACCGAAATTGACCGGACTACGGCTGATTTATGTATTTAAACTCTGCTTGTACAAGGCAATCCAATGGGCCCAAACCTATTGCATTTACATCATCGTTTAATTATGGTTGAAATCTCAATCCAATGACTCCAATCTGATATATCAAACACAAAATAGATGAAATAATAGACTATTGTCACCGGGGAGGAGATTTGAGAAATACTTGAATAGCCTAACCTCCAGGGAAGTGCGCTCATGTTGCAGAGTTTTCTAAGGCTGCATTTGGTAGTCATGCAGTTTCAAAAACGATATTTCGCGTCAAAAATAAAATTTTCAATTTCTGTATCTAAATGCCGTTTTAAAAAAATGGTGTTTGGTGAACCTGTTTCAAGAACGATTATCCTAGTTGTTCACTTTATCTATATTTGGAATGAAACCGAAATAGTGGAATAAGATTTTGTCATTTTATCATTTTAAACGAAATAGAGGAACAAGATTTTGTCGTTTCATCATTTTGCATTTCTAGCTTCAAGAAGAAGAAGAAATAAAAAGACACCAAATGCTTTATTCCGCTTTTTTTTTTTTTTTTTTTTTTTCTGGAAAACATTTTTCTAGATGACTATCAAATGCAGTCTAAGTCTAACACAAGGGTACAATATGTCCAGAATTTCAATTTATATTATCATCTTTGGTACCTATATTGTGACGAACAGATCTTATATTGATTTGTTTTGTTCTAATTCAGTGATTTTAGCTCCATCTGGTTACAAGTGAAGGGAAATGAATTTAATGAAAATGGGAGTTTATATATTCTTGATTGTGTAAGTGACTTTAAACCTTGCCAAATATGCTAGTGGACTGTTTATTTGCTTATTCCAATCCAAACAACTTTGTTGAAAAGTAGTAAAACAATTCTAGAGGTTATCTCTAGACCGGCTCTAAGTTTTACCACTTGGATGGGTGACGTGACAGTTTTGATGGTTGGATAACTAGGAAATAATCTAGACTGATAGTCTATTAAATATAAAATTCAGATTCAGTCATATATCTTTCAATGTATTTTCATATTTTTTTGTATTCTCAATCATTGATCTCTTTTAATTCTTCAGTGAATTTTCAAGGCCTTTTTTGTTTTTTATTTTTATATTGTCACTTGGCCTACTCCGTTTGAATTGAAAGTTGACATGTAAGGGACATTGGGGTCTACCCGATGATTAAAGTATCGGTATCGATTGGGTCATTTTAAAAGACTTATCATAACGTATATACTCATGGAAACACATTTTGCATAAAAATAGTATAAATAATTGAGAGACAAGTGCATTCAATTGAAATTGTTATAAAAGATGAGGTATGTGTTAGTTTGTTTTACCTAAATCTACTATCTATATATATTTAAAAGTGAAAGTAAAACAAAGATGTGCCAAAAAAATATTCGAGTTTTTTTAACTTACCTGCCTTGCAATATATTTAGCTTTGTAAATATTAGAAGAAAAAAAAAAAAAAAAAAGA
>NW_024870644.1:165228-166459 GCF_013358625.1 Macadamia integrifolia
TTTTTTTTTTTTTTTTAAACTTTCAGTGATTTGCCAACATTAGCACCGAATGTGAGTAATCAGGCTCTGAAGATCGAAGTATTTGGAGAAGAAATCTTCCGTCAATCGGAACACAAATGTGCGGAGGAGCGAGAATTTCCCCAGAATCTCAACCCTAAGTGATTCTGATCAACGTCAAAGGAGAATCTCGAGGCGGTTGGTTTACTTTGTTCATCCAGGTGTTCAGGCCAGGCCGGATTTACTTGACCCTGACGGAGGCCGGCCACGGGATAGAAGCAAACAACGGTGTTTATATATTGGTAACAAATTTTGAGGCTGTTAGAATTGCTTTTCAGGTTCATTCCGTGTCATCTGTATATTTTTGTGACATTGGATGCTTTTTTTTTTTTTTTTTTTGACAGGAAGTGCAAGACAATTGCAAGATGTTTCCCACCAGACGCTTTTTGTGGCTTCTTAGATTTCTCCTTAGCTTTGCATTGTCTTCCATGAATACTAGTAAGGGAAGAAACCTACCATCTTCCCCATTTAAACTCCCTATTATAGTAAACCTACTTCAGTTAGGTTCTTTGCCACACCTTACCGTAAACTCCAATTAATGGCTAAAACCCATGGACCTCTTATGTTTCTACATTTTGGAAGTAAACCGGTCCTTGTTGTTTCATCAGCTGCCGCGGTTTGTGAAATCACAGAAAACCATGACGTGTCTTCCATTTGCTAAGTCTAAAAAAGGCTCAATCAGTTCGGTCAGTGATGGAAGAGGAGACGATAATACTAATTGAAAAAATCCAAAGGCTTATTTCATCTGCATCACCTATATTGCCAACTAAACTGAATTTGAGTGGGATCTTTATGATTCTTGCCAATGATATCATCTGTAGGATGGCTCTAGGGAAGAAGTATAACGGAGAAGCAGATTGTACTCCGAGGTGTAAATGGATGTTCCAGGAAATAGGAAATTTGCTGGAACTTTTAATATAGGAGACTTCATACCATGGCTTGGCTGGGTGAATTTTGTAAATGGGTTGGAGAAGAGGATGGAGAAAATTTTTGTAGAGATAAATGTTTTTCTTGATACTGTGATTCAACAACACAGAATTGGATATCTAGGAAATAATCTAGATTGATAATCTGTTAAATATAAAATTCAGATTCAATCATATATCTTTCCATGTATTTTCATATTCCCTTGTATTCTCAGCCATAGATTTCTTAGAGAAGTTTCAATTCTTCA
>NW_024870644.1:168772-169054 GCF_013358625.1 Macadamia integrifolia
TATATTTTGTAGAAACTCACCAAATGATAAGTAGGTATTATTTCAAGAGACACCCAAAGAAAAAAGAATCTTCTTCAGTGGCTCTATTATCTTTCAATGTCACCTTAGACCATCACATACTTCTTAGTTATTTTAAAAAAATTCCAATTATTTTTAATTATGGGAAGATTATGCCTCCTCCTCTATAGTTTGCCAAAATTACATGTGGATACAAGGGTTTGAACGAATTACATCCCCCTCCCCTGCACTTTTTGAGATTCTTACAATTAGGTCCAATCCGTC
>NW_024870644.1:169074-175052 GCF_013358625.1 Macadamia integrifolia
GATTGGAGCATGATCTGAAATTGATCTATGGAGCACCTTCTGACCACAATCACCAAAAGCATCCAACCATTGAGCATTGAAAAAACTTCTGTCAAGCCTTGCCGCCACATGTCCTCTACATCTATTGTTTGTCCAGGTAAAATTTGATCCTTGGGAAGGAGAGCTAATCAAATCACAAGCATCCACCATGGCCTGGAACTCTGCTGCGGAACCCACATTGAATCTACCAGGACCCCTCTTCTCATGGGAATATAATGTGGCATTAAAGTCCCCCAAAACAACCCATGGACAGAACAGTGCAGCCACAATGCCCATCTCCACCCAAAGATTCCTACGCTCTGCCCTGAAACACGAAGCATGAATCACAGAAACCACAACCTGCTGACCATTCCATTGCATAGAAACTGAAATCATCTGCTCTGAAGACTGAACCACCACAGGCCTCGCAAGAGAATTTTTCCAGACTACCCAGAGGTTTGGCACTTTATCAAGACGGGAGTTATGGATAAATTCAGACATGAATCCCAGTCGATTAAAAAAACGAGCAGGGAAAGAAAAAGAATCCACCATGGGCTCTGCAATACACACCACATCAGGGGAGTGATCACGAAGAAAAATATGCAACGCTCTAGAAGCCGCTGCCTTTCGAACACCTCGGATATTCCAATAGAAAATCCGCATACTTAAATAGATGTTCCATCAGACTTGTCCGACCTCAAGGTCTGACCACCACCTTTCTTTTTCTTTTTCTTTTTCTCCCCTGCGTCAATTCCTTTCTCAATCATCTCTGCTGCCTTGTCGACCACTTGAACTCCCATCCGAGCAATCTCCTTCCTGCTCAAAGGGAGCTGCAATGGGGCAGTATACTCCCTATTCATCACTGCACGACCCCCCCTGCTGGTCAGACCTCCTCGAGAACTACCTAGGGACACCCCTGTCCTTGTGTGACGAGCAGAAGACCTCACCCCACCCTGAGAGGAGGATGCGATAGCCTTGCTCACCTGCTGCTGAAGCTCCAACGGTCCAGTGATTAAAACTGAACCCAACTGGTTCGGTTCTCCTTCCTTAACCATATCCCGGTCTGATTCCTGCCCAGATTCAGAGGAAGACTCCTCATCAGACCGGCCCACCTCATCATCAGAAAATAACGCCTCCTTATCTGAATCAGAAGATTCAGACTGTATTTCCTCACTATCATGAGCTTCCTTATTCAAAATCTCCCCCTCCTTAGCCGTTTCCAGATTTTCCAAAATAGGAATAATTGAATTGTGAGATGGAGAAATCAAATCAATTAAAATCTCACCTTCTTCCACATTTGGTAACTGAGGCAGAGAATTAAGAGGAAAACAAGATCCCGCCAGTACTCCATCAGTGTTCACACATTTTGAATTTGAAATCACAAGATCGTGATCCCTTCTTTCCAAAGAAGTGTTGATGCAAACCGGTGAGTTACTCGTTCCCGAGTTGACTCTGTCTTCTTCATACACCGCCCCTGGTATCTCTGCATTGGCTCGAGCATTCTGCCGCTCGTCATAGGCCTTCTTTTCTCGGCAGGCGTGAACTTGGTGTCCCAGTTTTTTGCAGAAACCGCATTTGCCCAATGAATCCTCGTATATCAACTGCTGCTTGAACCAGAACAAAATTTGAGTCCCAGGCTGTTTGCGTTCCACTTGGATTTCCTCCAGCCTTGGAACCCCCACTTCCATCTCCACTAGAACACGAGCATAATTTCCGTATATAACGCTCTTGGTGCGTTGATCGAAACCAACTGGCCTCCCTACTGCCTTGGCCATTGTCAATAATACATTTTCATGCCAATATTCCAGAGGAAGATCTGGAAATCGCACCCAAACCAGGACCTTATTGATCAATTTTTCATGGATGCTAAAATCTGGACGCCATCTTTGAAACCGAACGAGTTGACCTCCAATCTTCACAGGGCTTCGCTTCCACATCTGGGCCATGTCATGCTCAGACTCAAATTGGAAGATCATGAAGCCCTTACCCATGGGTATCATCTTCACTTTACCTTTCAATTTCCAAGATTCACGGGCTTCTCTGCGAACATCATCCAGGGAAAGAAAACGAAAATTGATTCTGCCTATCAGGGCAAATCGATATTTTAGTAATCTATCCTCGTAAGCCTCTTGGGGAATGATCACCTTGGTCGAATTCCCTGCATGAATAGGGTCGGGCAGTTCATCCACCATCGGTGTGTTTGAGCCTACCACATTCGCATAAGATTTGTGTGGTATTTGATCAGTTGAGACGGTCACTTTTGCAGAAGCTTCGGTATCAGAACCAACAATGGAGGCGAAGGATTTATTTGCAGCAGCAGAAGGCTCCTTTCCTCCATCCAAAACTGCCTTCTCCATTGGAGGATGAGCCTTCCAAAAGTCTGTTAACTGGAGTTGCCTTCCCCTATCCGGCGGGAAGCCACCTCCTGGACCATCCCCTGTGACTATGAAAGGGCTCTCAGACATTCTGATTCCAATTCTAGAAGTAACTCTGACCAAGTGTTTATTAGTCTTAACATCTGAATTTTTCTGTGGTGGGTGTAAATCTTCACATCAGGTAACTACATCCGATTTGCAAAACTGCAATTATATTCACATAGAGCCCAACAACAAGGACTTGGATCCTCTGTGGTGCAACAGGGCATCTAGTGCGCATCTAACGTCCAGAAATGGTTTGGACTGCATGTATCACTTTGGATTATATACCTGAGCAATCTTGGCCACTGGATGCGAGTCAGACGCCCTGTTGCGCTACAGAGGAATTCAGTCCAACGAATATAAGTATGACCACACTTGTAAATACCAAAGCTTATGTATGTGTGTGTCATGAGAGAGAGAGAGAGAGAGAGAGAGAGAGAGAGAGAGAGAGAGGCGACGGGTCTATGTTTGGTGGTGTTTGTGCAAGGGCAGGACCCACAACGAGAGTGTTATCAATCTTGGTCTATCCAGTAAAATCATGTCTAGGAGCATCTGTTGGACATGATTTTGGTTCTCCTTTGATTTTTTAAATCTGATTTTCTTTTGAATTTGTTATTTGAGATGAGATTAATTGTTAGGCTCTATTCATAATGTTTGGTTATTTTACTCTTCTCTAATTAATAAAGAATTTCTATATATGTTATGTTTCTTTTGAATTCTTTATGTGTTTTAAAGATTGATCCACTTCAGCATGATCCGAATGAGATTTTTTCTAAGGTATGTGATGATAGCAAAGGGGTTGGCCCAAGCCTAGAGCTCATCACTGATGTTGTACAATCTGACTGATCACAACCTGATGGATCAATCTAACTTGAAGGATGTTCTTCAAGATCTTTACTTTAATTTTTCTTCCATTGGAGTGAATCATATTCTTATTCAGCCGAGGACATAATATTCTTAGGAAAAAGAGTATCTCAATATGAAGCGTTCTCAACCTGTTGATTTAGAGGATTGACCACCGGCCACCAAAATCCAATTCCTTATAGTCTATAGTGGTGAAAGGTGCATTTTAACAATGAATAATTTGAGATATTTTGCTTGCCAAGTGTGTGATTGTTATGAATCAATATACTCCACATGCTTATCCATGCTTCTGCTTTTGTCAGAGTCGGATGTTAGCCAGATAATGTGACATGATATTTCAAAGCTATTATGGAGATGGAAAAGCAATAGTTCAGTAATGTGAAGAAAGTGTCAAGCCCCAATTATTGCAGTAACCACTTGAGTGTTTGGCATGAAATGAACAATAACTTCAGGTCCATTGGGGGTGTTACTGAACTATAAGGTGTCTTCAAAGGTAAGGCTAAGATGTCATGCACACTTTGCATGTGACATCTCACTTTCTTACAATCTCCTTTTGATACCGAGGCGCACAAAGCATAGTGGCGCAATGCACAAAATCCCTCGCATATATTAAGAATCAGACTTTTTTTTTTTGTTGCTGAAAAGAATCAGACACTATATCTTTTGGTTGTGATATTTTATATTTCTTGAATTCTTATTTTCAAGTGTTACAATAGTTTAAAACACTAATCACTGTTCTAAACTGAGATGCAACCCGTACAATGGACAAACCCCAATTTACTAGGTTTATAGTTAGCAAAACAAAAGTCAAATAATCCACATCCATTACATCAACTTTTAGGTTTCTCAATATGAAACAAATCCTAGAAAATAAAATTAGGATTTGAAACAATAGATTACCTCAAATCAGAATTTTAGGCGCACAAAAATATTATACTTTACATTGGGTATATGTATTTATTTGTGATGGTTTTTTTGTATGATTTTTTTTTCTTTACATGGAAAGCATAAATAAGAACTGAGATATTCCCTCGAGATTTTCTCCATCTTCAAATTAAAGTTTTCATGTCTCAATTTTAAAATCATTATTAGGACTCGAGTAGAATTCATTTTTAAAAATTAGTCATCAAAAAAAGGATATTCAAGTGTTCATAAGTCTTATATTAAATTTTTTGTGGGGGTAATCTTTTTTTATTTTTTTAGGGTTGGTTTAAATCTTCACATCAGGTAACCACATATGATATGCAAAACTACAATTATATTCGCATAGAGCACAACAAATATTATTAAGATCACACTTGTAAATATCAAAGCTTATTTACGTGAGAGAGAGAGGCAAAAATGGAGAGGGACTACGGGTCTACGTTTGGTGGTGTTCGTGCAAGGGTAGAACCTAGAGCGAGAGTGCCATCAATCTTGGTCTACCCAGTAAAATCATGTTGAGGAGTCTCTATTACTCGAGCACCCATCACTTCAACTGGTAAAACCTCAACAACCCACTTTTTCTCATTTATAGTAGTCTCTAGTTTCTAGTTCCTTCTCTGTAGGGTATTACTGGTTCTATGTTCTCCTCAAACGATAGAGAAGCCACATAAATAGAGGAGGAACCCAAGGAGCGGAGAGTGGGGAAGGAGTGGTCAGGCTTAGTGATCCTAAGTGGGGCCATGCCCTGTCCCAGTCCCATTTCCATTTAATCAAAGTTCTACCCATTATGCGTATGGCCATCAATGCATACCTGCATCAATCTATTGTAGTACTTTAGGGTTTTTTTCGGTTTGTAGTGTCATCACCAGCTACGTTAATGCTGTAACACCACTAATAAACATTTGCATTAGAAATATGGATATGAACTTGACCTTTAACCTAGTCAGGAAATGGTCCCGATTGGTGATGGGCCAACTTTGTTAATCTGGCATTGCACTCGGGTCACAGCTCATCCATACATGGTCATCATCTACTCTTAAATTTGAAACTAGGTACAAGTGATTCAATGGATTTGCAATTATAATTGATTGAAACCCTAAAAGTTTGACTTGTCTTAATTTGATTCGATTCAACTCGTAGATATGTTGCTTTGCTTGATGAGTGGTTTAATTATTTCAAAGTTTGACATTTAGAAGTTGAGAAAATGAATTTATTCTAAGAGCGTAGAGTAAGCTAGTGCCCCGTGACTCGATCTCTCTACGCTCTCTATGAATTGACATATCTCTCCCATATTATGGGGAGGAGAGATATAGACTTACGGAGTGCTAGCATGGAGTATGTTTCTAGATACCTCAATCCCTTAAAAATTAAACAATTAGGTCCTGTTAGGCTGCGTGGGTCTTGCATCAGCACGAGGACATTCAACATGGGTGAGATTTTTCATTTCACTGAGGTGTGTTTTTTCATTTCATGTAGTCAATATTATGGGACATGTCATCCATCCAAAAGTTAAAAGTACAAGGTTGAATTTGTTAGGTTTTTGTAAATTTTTTTTTTTTAAACCTTTGGATAAGGATAAAAAATTTAACAATAAAAAGAATTATAATAAATAAATAACTAAAGAGAAAATAGATATGGCACCTCTATAATGCCTTATTGAGCCAATGCGGCATTCGACAACTATGAGGACTAGGACATGCGCCTCAACACATGGGCGCAAATTGGAGCACATAAACGGATAATGTTTCCCCCCCC
>NW_024870644.1:175072-188393 GCF_013358625.1 Macadamia integrifolia
AAAAAAAAAAATTTTATTCGATGGGGAAATGATAGATATTTTGTTCCATCACAGAATTATTTGATTTTTAGAATCCAAAGAATTTCCATGATATATAGGAATGATCATTTACGAGATTTAATCATTCCTAAGAGGACTCAAATTGGTTTTAATTTTTGGAACTGGACCATTGCTGTGACTTTTGTTTCCTTGGTGAGAATGAAAAGTCCTTGAAAAAGTTTTGAACAAAAATGTGTGAAGAATTATTGATGTGCAAGTTTTACAGTAAATTAACAATTTAAAAAGAAACTTAAAAAGTCATGCGAGGCTCTGAAGAATTCTTGTTGTGTGTTTGTATTTCAGTTTTTGGTAGAACACCTTTATTCCAATTTTCTTGTTTTAGTAGAACATTCTTTTATAAACTTTTGCGGTACATTACCTTGTTAATCTTTTAAAAAGACGAGTAGCAAGGCTTTAACCCTCATTCCGAGTCATTTCCAAAATCTGATTTCTCTTCTTCCTTTCTCCTGTCAAAACATTGAGTGAACAAATCCTTCTTCATGCTTTATTTCTCCTTCCTCTCTGTTTGATGCTTATCATCCCAACTATGGTTATCCTTCTGATTCACGTGAGGCCAACCAGTGGTCCCCTCCCCCCTCTCTACTTCTTCTCTCCTGAAATGGAAAAATAGCCTAGGTCCAACACAGCCCATGACAACCATTGATCTTTATTTGTTGGTGGGTCTGGGTCCCATACTGGCTCACCCTTCATCATTTTGGTTCTGGCCCCTACTTAAGATGATGTTGCTTTTTGGATACAAAGCTGCAATTGATTGATTCTCACTATTATTTTGAGTAAAAAAAGTAGATGATTTGCTGAGATGCTTTGGAGTAATTATTCAATATCTGTTGTATGGAAATGGTACGTGGTGCAGACACAAATAATTGCATTGCATTATTCCGATACAAATAATTGTATGGTTATGTGCTTTCTATGTGAAGTGGAAACGATATATAGCAACCAAGCTGGCTGTTGCTGTTTCAGCCTTGTTCTACCTAGATTACCTTAAGTTATTGTGGTAGGTTTTGTTACGTTTGTGCCAAGGTGGGGGTAGGGGGCAGGGTTTCTAAATTGACAAACACTATCAAAAGTAACCACAATTGATGATTTTTCAAAAATGGAAAATGCATGCAATTATTGAATTTCAAATTAGTGATATTTCTCTGGAGTGCGTTTTCTCATTTTGTGTGGCCAACATTATGGGACATGTCATTGATCCAAAAGTTAAAAGGACAAGGCTGAATTTGTGGGCCTTTTATTTTTTATTTTTTAAAACCTTTGGAGAAGGTTAAAAAAAGCTAACAATAAAAAGAATGATAAATAAATAAATTACTAAAGAGAAAACAGATTTGGCACCTCTCTAATGCCTTGTTAGGCCAATGCGGCATCCGACAGCTAGGAAGACTAGGACATGCACCTCAACACATGGACACGCATTGGATCACATGAACGGATAGTGTTTTTTCTCCTAATAAAATATATACAATCTACAAAACAGCGATATTAAAGAAAGATACTTACAGTTAAGTGAAAAGGAGATTAAAAAAAAAAAATTAAAATTTGCTTTTCCAGCTACTTGAGTAGGAAGAGTTTGGAAGAAAGGAAAAAAACAGATTTGAATTAAAATTTGAATTTTGGCATTATAGTGTCCGGGGATGAATTATGATGAAAACAGATTTTTTAGGAAGAGCTGCCCGCATATCTAATTTTGTATGCACATAAGATTGTGAGGGGCTACTGGCTAAGCCGACCTTTATAAGTCCCACGTTAGTAGAAGTATTTAGCAATTTACCTCACCCAAGTCACTGGATGGAGTGAGTGGGTCAGGTTATTGCAACCAGAGCCCAGCTAAAAAGGTTCACCTCCCTTCTCACTTCTTTCTTATAAAAGAGCCCCCTCCTCCTTTTGCTGTAAACAATTATGAAAATGTTTTCTTTTTCTTGGTAATTCTATTTTTTTAGGATTTAACCAATTTTGATTGGTTTTAATCCAATTCTCAAAACAAAAATAATTCCTCCAAACCCATGTCTTATTCAAAAATAACAATGGGCTTCAAATTTCAATTTAGCCACACCACAACCAATTTGGTTATATATGGTGTCAAGGTCAGCTCAAGGACTCAATTCCTCACTTTTTCGTATGTTGCGTTGGGTATGCATTCTGAGAAGTCATACTAAATGCAGTTTTAATTTCAAAAGGTTCACTATACAATACTAAATGCTTTCAAAGTTTATCTATATATTTTATTCTTTTTAACTGTGATTTAGAGTCGAGATCTTTAGGGGGTGGAGTGCCTGAGACCCACGAATGTTGAGGTTGAGAAAATGAGATGAAAAAATTAAATTTTATTTATTGATGTTTAGGTTTTTTATTTGGTGGAGATTTTTAAAGAATTTCACTTCCCTTCGTTTCTCAAAATGCTTTCACAGAGCAAGCCAAACTGAATTTAATGAGTGAAGTGAAGTAGTGGCCCTTTTAGTAATTGAGCATTTTCCACCTCACCAAACCAGAAAGATTCTTTACCTCAGCAGAAGGGAAGGAAAGGGGGGGACCTGAACTTTCAAAAATATTTTTCCTTTTTTCTTTATGATCTTGTAAGCAGTGCAGCATTAATTTGATCAAGAATTGAAGAACCCTTTTACAAATAGAATCAATTATTGTCTGCCATCCGTAGACAGAATGGAATTCCATTATGTTATATATATATATATATATATATATACACACACTTAATACTTGGAGTTCTCTTAGAAAAAAATGGGTATGTTATCCATTGTTACATGAACTAAATTAACTTTAGGAAAAGCTAAGTAAAGTATCTTGGTGAGGACTACAATTGACAATTAACATCTCATTATTAGATTATAGATATTCTTTTCATGTATGGTTGGGTAAGACAAGATGAAAAGTGAGACAACAATCTGATTTTTTTTTTTTTTTCGTTTGTACAATCGCTATGTAAAGAATTTTGCATTTCTTTCATTCTTTCTCAATAATATTCCTTTGCAAATTTTTAGCAAAAATATAATAAGTGAGATCTTATCTTCCAAAAAAAAAAAATAGTGGTCATTAGGAAAACCTTCGTTCTTATGAATCGTCATATATTTGTGCCCATAGAACTTTTATTTGAGTATACGGAAAGATCATGAGAGATGATTTTATTAAGATCTAAGTGGGAGATGTTAGGGAGGTGATAAAGTTGTGTCAAGAAAAGGTCCTATGATTGACCAACCTAGCCAAGCTTGGTTGATTGGCCCATTTCTTTGATCAAGTGGAGAAAGAGAAACGAAAGCTTGATAGTTTGTTTATATGAGTGCATTTGAGCTAAGTAGAGAGAGAGAGAGAGAGAGAGAGAGAGAGAGAGAGAGAGAGAGAGAGAGAGAGAGTATGATGAGTTGTCAACCAGGATGAAGGATCATATATTAGTCCGATTTCAATACTGGTGAGTAAAATCTGAGAACAACTCATAAATTAGTCCGACTAGGTTCAGAATGGGCATGATTGAAAATTGTCACTTTAAGTGTACAGCAGAAACTTGTCCAGTGTTAAAAGTATCAGGATCTAGTATTATATGGATCCCACTTATGACATTAACAATAAAAATAAGTTTGAACAAACAATACCTAGTAATATATTGTATGCTCTCTCTCTCTCTCTCTCTCTCTCTCTCTCTCTCTCTCTCTCTCTCTCTCTCTCGGGTTCCAAAATCCATCATTCTCAAGACATTTGGGTTTCCAACCCTATAATAAGAAGAAGAGAGCAAAAAGAGATAGAATGAAATGAGAGGAAAAGTCCGTGGCAGGAGAGGGAGAAGTTGTGCTTATATATTTTGGGTGGCCTCCTCTCTCTCATATGCTACATAAAGTCACATGTTTGTTAAAATTGGGAAAGGGTAGGACCCATTGGAAAAATCTACCAAAGATACTCATATAGAAAATAAAAAGAAGTACAGCTTTCACCAAGCTCTACTATATATAATGTGGCCTGAATGACTTCGCACCTATGAACAAGAGTATAACCCCCTGAATGTCTACACAAGACACCCGGTACTAAGGATTGAAACCAGAGAAATCACCCATATGTTTAATTTGTATTTAAGATATTTACTACTAAATACCCCTCAATTTTTATTTAAGATATATATATATATATATATCTTGAATCTTCTAAAGCAGTAATTAATTATATGTAAGTCTATCCATTTATCAATATCAGGTAATAGATCTTAGGGCATTTAAATAATTATTATCACCAACTTAGTCCATTATAAGTGCATATACCGAGAATATGAACCACCAATTAACCATAAAAAAATACTAATTAATATATGTCATAACCTTTGCAAACTATTTACAAAATGTTTAGGTAATTCCGTTTTGTAGGTCAACTTCTATATGAGAAATGATGGGTTCACATCTCCAAAGGAAATGGTCAATTATGTTAATGCAGTCATTTATGAAGGCAATCTGATATAGCTAATAAAGGATGAAAAAAAAATCAGTATTAGCATAGGTTGGGACCTTCTATCTTGTATTTGGCACAAATCTGGAAGCATTGAGAGGTTAGTGGGTGTTTTTCTTTCTCCTAATAAGTAGCAACTTTATTGATCAAATTTTGGAATAAAATTGAGATTTATCATATGCTTAATCATCTTCAATGAAGCAACCACGAACAGAAGGAGATGATGATATCACAAAATAATGAAAAACATATAATTGTTTTTTAAATAATATTTTGGTTTTTAGCCGATTTTTCCAATTTTGAATTGGTTATTGGATTCGATTGATTCATTTGATTTGATTTTCTCTTGTTTTAAGAAGACTTGAACCGGTTTCAATTTTTGGAATTGAATCGTTGTATTTTGGATTCGGTTTTCTAGTTTCTGTGTGAGGGTCTACTCTCCCTTCAATTTTTAATATCTATATTTTCTATTCGATTTCTACCTTCATACGGTTTGGTCCTGTGACTCTTGTCTCCTTAGTGAGAATGAACGGTTTGTTAAAGGTGGTGGTGGTGTGAATAGTTATTGATGTGCGGAATCATTTATATTTCATTTTTGGTAGAACATGCTTTTATGAAATTCTGAAGAACATTCCGGATTTGATTAACGTTTTGAAAAGAAAAGGTGAATGATAGATGTATAATGGTTTCATGCATCCTCCATCAATGTGGTGGTGGTGGTGAAGAATTATTGATGTGCAGAATCATTTGTATTTCATTTTTGGTAGAACATGCTTTTATGAAATTTTGAAAAGCATTCCGAATTTGATTAACCTTTCAAAATGAAAATGTGGGTGGGAGATAAATAATGATTTCATGCATCCTCCATCACCAAACACGCCTATTGTTTCCACTATAAAGACGCAACTAAAGGTTGATGATACCCAATATGTGTATTGTGTCCCACCCTGTGCACACCCGAACTAGGGATGTAAAAAGTTGGCATGGACCTGTAGGATTGGTAATGGACAAACAAAATAAAACCATGTCCATGCCTTGACCAGCAAGACGGAATTACCTAAACATTATAGTTTGAAAAGGTTATGAAATATATTAATTAGTATTTTGGAAACATTTTGATGGTTAATTGGTAGTTCAATTCATATTCTCTATGTATGGAATTACAATGGACTAAGTTGGTGATAATGATTATTGTGGTAGGTTTTGTTACGTTTGTGTCAAGGTGGGGGTAGGGGGCTGAGTTCCTAAATTGACAAACACTATCAAAAGTAACAACAGTTGATGATTTTTTAAAAATGGAAAATACAATTATTGAATTTCAAATTCGTGGTACTTCTCTTAAGTTTTAAACTAGGTATAAGTGATTCAATGGATTTACAATTATAATTCATTGAAACCCTAAAAGTTTGACATATCTTGATTCGATTTGATTCGTCTCAACTCATAGATTTGTTGCTTTTTTTGATGAGTGGTTTGATTATTTAAAAACTTGACATTTTGAAGTTAAGAAATGAATTTTTTTTGAGAGCGTAGGGTAAGCTAGTGCCCCCTGACTCTATCCCTCTCATCTCTCTCAATGAATTGACATATCTGTCCCTTATTATGGGAAGGAGAGATATAGACTCAGGGGGCGTTAGCATGGACTTTGTTCCCAGATACCTCAATCCCTTAAAAATTAAACATTTAGGTCCTGCAAGGCTGCATGGGCCTTGCATTAGCACAAGGATATTCAACAATCAACAGGGGTGGGATTTTTCATGTCACCGGAGTGTGTTTTCCCATTAATGTGGCCAACATTATGAGACATGTCATCCATCCAAAAATTAAAAGGACAAGGCTGAATTTGTGGGGGCTTTTTTTTTTTTTTTTTTTTTTAAAGGTAAAAAAGTTTACAATAAAAAGAATGATAAATAAATAAATAACTAAAGAGAAAACCGATTTGGGACCTCTCTAATACATTATTGGCTTATTGGGCAAATGTGGCATCTAACAGCTAGAAGGACTAGGACATGCACCTCAACTTATGGGCGCGCATTTGAGCTCATCAACGGATTGTGATTTTTTTTTTCTCTCCTAATAAAATATCTGCAATCTGCAAAACAGCTACATTAAACATTGATAACTAGAATTAGCGAAAAAGAGATAAAGAAAATAATTAAAATTGCTTTTCCAGCTACCTGAATAGGAAGTGTTTGAAAAAAAAAAAGACAGGGAGGGGGAGAAAAGGAGAATAAGTTATATGCCTTGTAGGCAAAGAATATTTTTATTTTATTTATGGAGAAAAGAACCCTCCCCGGTGGGATAGGTACACATCTAGACAGAGTAGAGTTGGAAAGACCATGCTTCCCCCACAAAAATATGATTTTCCTTTTATTCATTGTTTGTTTCCTACCCAACAAGTGTCCGATGAAAAGAGAGATCCGAAAGAACATAAAAAAAAAATAAAAAATTAAGGAATTAAGAAAGCAAATAAAACTTTGTTTCCAATACTTGAGATGGTTCAAGAAAGTCAAATATGTGTCTTGCAGATGCAAAACAAATCCAGGGTTGATGGCTCTAGGGAAGAAGTATAATAGAGAAGCGGATTGTACTCCGAGATTTAAATGGATGTTCCAGGAAATAGGAAATTTGCTAGGACCATTTAATATAACAGACTTCATACCTTGGCTTGGGTGGGTGAATTTTGTAAATGGGTTGGAGAAGAGGAAGGGAATTTTTTTGTAGAGATAGATGTTTTCTTGATATTGTGATTCAACAACACAGAATTGGAAATAAGAAAAAAGACTATCACAATAATGATGCAGTCATAGACTTAGTAGACATCCTCCTTCAGATTGAAAAAGACAGGAGCTTTGGAATTTCTCTTTGGAACGATAACATCAAAGCCATTCTATTGGTAAGTAAAAAAAAAAAATCTCACCTATGAGAACATCAAAGCCATTATATGGGCCAAGGGTGCCCTAATATTGTTGTTTAAACTTAGATTGTGTTAATTATTTTCATTGTCTTTTTTATCCTGTAGGATATGTTTGGTGCCGGAACTGATCCCACAAGTATACTTCTCGAGTGGACGATGGCAAAAATTTTAAAGCATCCAGAAGTAATGAAAGAAGTTCAAGAGGAAATATGGGGGGTCACAAGGGGCAAAGAGAATATTGCATATGTTGATATAAAACAAATGCATTATTTGAATGCAATGATTAAGAAGACACTAAGACTGCATCTTCCACTCCCCTTATTGATTCCGCGTAAATTGACAATCTGTTAAATATAAAATTCAGATTCAATCTTATATCTTTCGATGTATTTTCATATTCCTTTGTATTCTCAGCCATTGATTTCTTAGAGAAGTTTCAATTCTTCACTGGTTCAGTCATATGATTTAACTAATTTAATGCTGATTGTTGAGTGAGTCAAGTTCACCATTGTACTCCGAGATTTAAATGGATGTTCCAGGAAATAGGAAATTTGCTAGGAACATTTAATATAACAGACTTCATACCTTGGCTTGGGTGGGTGAATTTTGTAAATGGGTTGGAGAAGAGGATGGAGAAAATTTTTGTAGAGATAGATGTTTTTCTTGATACTGTGATTCAACAACACAGAATTGGAAATAAGAAAAAAGACTATCACAATAATGATGCAGACATTAACTTAGTAGACATCCTCCTTCAAATTGAAAAAGACAGGGGCTTTGGAATTTCTCTTTGGAACGATAACATCAAAGCCATTCTATTGGTAAGTAAAAAAAAATCTCACCTATGAGAACATCAAAGCCATTATATGGGCCAAGGGCGCCCTAATATTGTTGTTTAAACTAAAATTGTGTTAATTATTTTCATTGTCTTTTTTATCCTGTAGGATATGTTTGGCGTTGGAACCAATCCCACAAGTATACTTCTCGAGTGGACGATGGCAACAATTTTAAAGCATCCAGAAGTAATGAAAGAAGTTCAAGAGGAAATATGGGGGGTCACAAGAGGCAAAGAGAATATTGCATATGTTGATAGAAAACAAATGCATTATTTGAATGCAGGGATTAAGGAGACACTAAGACTGCATCCTCCACTCCCCTTATTGATTCCGCGTAAATTGACAATCTTTTAAATATAAAATTCAGATTCAATCATATATCTTTCGATGTATTTTCATATTCCTTTGTATTCTCAGCCATTGATTTCTTAGAGAAGTTTCAATTCTTCACTTGATTTTCAAGGCATTTTGTTTTTTTTTTTTTTTTTTTGGTCATTGAATTACTCCATTTCAAACTGAGATTGAATGTAAGACCTTGGGTCTACCCGAGGATTAAATCGTAATCGATTTGGACATTTTAAGAACCTATCATAGCTATATACTCATGGAAAACATTTTTGCATAAAATAGTATAAAATAATTGAGAGACAAGTGCATTCAATTGAAATTGTTATAAAGAATGAGATTTCTCACATGTAGTAATAATTTTGTCGAATTTGTAAGAAAATTTGAAATCTATGAATAAATTGATGCAATAATTCATTTTGTATGAATGTGTTTAGTTTTGTTTTACTAAAGCACTCAAAAAAAAAAAAAAGAAGAAAAGTAAAACAAAGATGTGTAAAAAAATATTCATTTTTAATTTACCTGCTTTGCATTATATTTAGCTTTGTAAATTTTAGAAGAAAGAAAGAAAGAAGAAGAAGAAAAAGAAAGAGAGAGAGGCGATAGATGTGTAACCGATTGGGAGTTATAACTTTTGTATTATAACTTCCACTCCATATATATATATATATATATATATATAAAATAACCTAAAGATTACAAGAGTAGAACTGGAGTAAAAGTCCAGAATAATATAAGAAGACAAAACCATAATTGTTGTTAAACCAAGTAATGGAATGCTCCACCGAAGCTCATCAAACTTCGTTTTGAAACAAGGATTTCAATTTTGGCAATTAAAGATTATCCAAATTTTTACAGTGGAGAAATTCAGGGAAGAAGCAACTTGAAGGAGACTTAACCAAAAAAAAAATAAAAAAATAAAAACCAATTTAAACAAAAAAAAAAGAATCGAAAGTGTATCCTTCCAAATCCAACCATGAAAATTCTCCCCATGAGAAGGAAAGGTAGGCCACTTCAGACATTTATGAAATGTTCTGTAGTACCTGATTCCTCATGGTTTATGATTACTTCAAAAGAAAAAACCATACCATGAATGCCATACTATTTGCATATAAAGCTTTCTTCCATGACATTAGACTGTAAAAGTTGCCAATTGATCAAAAAAGGAGTAAGGAACAAAAAAGAGAATAAAAACATACTTGACCATGTACCTTGGCAACTTTATGATTCAGGAACAAAGATAATCAAGCATTGTAGAGCAGCATGAATGACAATAAAAATTAAGAACCATTAACAACTCCCCATCCCACCAAACCTTACATGCATGCACCAAGAAAGCCCCCTGCGCAGAAAGAAGCGGGGCCAGCACACCTAACTATTACCAGTTTTCATGTCCTAATTTTAGTATCACTTACCGGGTCTAGTTAGAATTCATCCTTAAAAATTAGTCGTTAATTAAAGGACATCCAAGCATTTATTAGTTTTAACATCTTAATTTTTTAGTGGGGATGTAAATCTTCACATCAGGTAACTACATCCGATTTGCAAAATTGCAGTTATATTCACATAGAGTTCAACACAAGGACTTGGATCCTCTGTGGTGCAACAGGGCATCTAGCGCGCATCCAACGCCCATAAATGTCTTGGACTGCATGTTATCGCCTTAGATTCCGTGCCTGAGCAATCTTGGCCATTTGATGGGTGCCAAACGCCTTGTTGCGCCACAGAAGAATTCAGTCCAATGAATATATATTAATTACTATGACCACACTTGTAAATACCAAAACTTATGTAAGTGTGTGTATGTGAGAAAGAGAGAGAGAGGCAAAAATGGAGAGGGGCTACGGGTCTATGTTTGGTGGTGTTTGTGCAAGGGCAGGACCCACAGCGAGAGTATCATCAATCTTGATCTATCCTGTAAAATCATGTCTAGGAGCATCTGTTACTGAAGCACCCATCACTTCTCATGCATAGTAGTCCTTAGTTTCTTTCTTTCCTTACTAGAACCTCTTTTCATGTAATGGTTTTTTTTTTCTCTATCTAGTTTCTTGAATTAGTTTCACTTCCAACGGTTATAGGTTTTACATGGTTTTTCCTTTTGAAAGATTCTATTGTTTCATCAATTTCTTTCTTATAAGATATGTCCGGTGCCGGAACTGATCCCACAAGTATACTCCTATAATAGACAATGACAGAATTTTTAAAGCATCCATAAGTGATGAAAGAAGTTCTAGAGGAAGTAAGTGAGGTCACAAGGGGCAAGGCAAAGATTACAAAAGTTATATAAAACAAATGCACTATTTGAATGCAATGATTAAGGAGACACTAAGACTGCATCCTCCACTCCTATTATTGATTCCATGTAAATTGATTGAAAATGTCATTATACAAGGGTTTGATGTTCTGGCCAAGGCAATAGTAATAGTTAATGCATGGGCCAATGGAAGGGACCCTGTGTAATGGGATGAACCTGAGACGTTCAAACCAAAGAGGTTCTCGAATGATGTCTCTACTGGTTTCAAGGGCCATGATTTCCAACTAATTTCGTTTGGGATAGGTCAGCCGGAATACCTGGAAGCCCAATTCTCTATTGCCCCTGTTGAACTTGTAGTTGCCAATTTTCTGTATAAATATGATTGGCCATTACATGATGGAGCAAGTGAGGAGGACTTAGATATGACAGAAGCTATTGCTATTTCAAGCATTTGAACTCTCCTCTTATTGTTGTTGCGACTCCTCTCTACTAATGGTGAGGTGGAAATCAAGAGCCCCAAATAAATAGATATGTTTTTTTTTTTTCTTTTTTTTTTTATTTGTGACGAGATATTTGTAACTTCTTATATAATGTCTTATATGATATTATTAGTGCCCCACCTTAATATAGATGTGTTTTTTCAGTAACAAAATTTGTTTGACTTATATAAATTCTATGTGATATTATTAATTTAATTTTACTTCAACCATATTTTTTAAAATAAATAATCGAAGAATTATGTTGAGGAATTGTTCTATTTATTAGTGTCTGTATTGGATCTCTAGATTGGCCTTACTTTCTTAATTGGCCATACTCTCTGTGCACACTTACTCTCTAGATTGGCCATACTCTCTATGCACATATGTTTACTGGTACTCCAACCATTACTAAATCTATCATAAAATTTCAATGTTTTATTTTTCTATTTGATAACGTTTGCTTAAGTCGAATCGTGACATGTGTCATCTGTATATTTTTATGACATTGGATATATATAAATATATATATATATATATTTTTTTTTTTTTTTGTGCAAGCAAAGTGCAAGACAATTGCAAGATGTTTCTCGGATGCTTTTTGTTGCTTCTTAGCTTTTTCCTTGGCTTTGCATTCTCTTCCATGAATGCTAGCAGGGATTGAACCTACCACATTCCCCATTTAAACTCCCCATAATAGGAAACCTACATCAATTAGGTTCTTTACTGCATCGTAAACTCCAATTAATGGCTAAATCCCATGGACCTCTTATGTTATTACACTTTGGAAGTAAACCAGTCCTTGTTGTTTCATTAGCTGTCCCAGTTTGTGAAATCACATAAAACCATGACTAAATCATCTCAAACATACCTGAGACGAGCTTCAGTAGGCGGCTCTCTTATAATTGCAAGGATATTGGATTCGCACCATATGGTCAGTATTGGAGCAAGATGCGCAAAGTTTGTGTCTTCCACATGCTAAGCACTCAGCGGTTTAAATGGATGTTCCAGGAAATAGGATATCTGCTAGGAACTTTTAATATAGCAAACTTCATACCATGGCTTAGCTAGGTGAATTATGTAAATGGGTTGGAGAAGAGGATGGAGAAAACTTTTGCAAAGATAGATTTTTTTCTTGATACTGTAATTCAACAACACAGAATTGGACTTAATCAAAAAGACTATCATGATAATGATGCAGACATTGACTTAGTAGACTTCTCCTTCAAACTGAAAAAGACAGGAGCTTTGGAATTTCTCAATGGAACGATAACATCAAAGCCATTCAATTGGTAAGTAAAAAAAATATATATATATCACCTACAGAAACTCTGGAATTCCTCTTTGGAATGAGAACATCAAAGCCATTATATTGGCCAAGAGTGCCCTAATATTGTTGTCTAAACTAAAATTGTGTTAATTATTTTCATTGTCTTTTTTATCCTGTAGGATATGTTTGGCGCCGGAACTGATCCCACAAGTATACTTCTAGAATGGACAATGGAAGAAATTTTAAAGCATCCAGAAGTCATGAAAGAAGTTCAAGAGGAAGTACGGGGGTCACAAGGGGCAAAGCAAATATCACAGAAGTTGATATAAAACAAATGCATTATTTGAATGTAGTGATTAAGGAGACACTAAGACTGCATCTTTCACTCCCATTATTGATTCTGTATAAATTGATAAAAAATAATGTCAATATACAAGGGTTTGATGTTCCAGCCAACGTAACAATAATAATCAATGCATGGGCCATTGGAAGGGACCCTGTGTCCTGGGATGAACCCGAGAAGTTCAAATCAAAGGAATTCTTGAATGATGCCCCTATTGATTCCGATTGAGTGGAGAGTACTTAGATATGACAGAAGCTATTGGTATTTCAAGCCATTTAAACTATCCTCTTATAGTTCTTTTGACTCCTCACTACTACTGGTGAGGAGGAATTTTTGTGCCCCACTTACCTCTTGTACTGCCACACATAAATCGTTTTTTT
>NW_024870644.1:188413-189401 GCF_013358625.1 Macadamia integrifolia
TCTTTCTATTTCTGGAAAATAGAAAGAAGAAAGCAAAGGGTTATGCTCGGTCCCGTGAAATGAAAGAAGAAACTACATCTAAAGCGATATGATTACTTGTTTTGTTTTCCTATGGTAATCTTTCCCAATACTATGTAGAGTAAAGCATTTGTGGTAGAGGGATAGTAATGTAAATTCATTTTAAGAAAATCATTTTACCAAATTTTCAATTCCCTCCAAGTCTTCTCTCTCTCTCTCTCTCTCTCTCTCTCTCTCTCTCTCTCTCTCTCAGATAGAGGGGCATGACATGGAGGGATTACAAATAGGTTCTTAGTATCAGTATCAATTTGTATCGGTATTTTTCTCATTTTAAGGATTTTGCTAGTTCACATCATCCAACCATTGAGCATGATGGAAATATTCAAAGCACAAATATATGCTCCATTTGCTTGCAAAAGGGGGAAAAAATAGGGAAGTAAAAAATTTCAAGCTTAAATAAGGAATTAAGAAAGCAAAAAAAAAACTTTGTTTCCAAAGATTGAGATGGTTCAAGAAACTCAAATCTGTGTCCTGCAAATACAAAACAAATCCATGGTTGATGGTTGCATTGAAGGTTGCAGGCGTATTTTCCCTCAAAATCCAATTCTCATTCCTTTAAATTAAATTTGACGCATTATAGTGCCAAGGATGACTTATGATGAAAACAAATTTTCTAGGAAGGGCTGTCCGCTTATCTAATTTTGTATGCACATAAGATTTTCTGAGGGCTACCGGCTAAGCCGACCTTTATAAGTCCCACGTTAGTAGAAGTATTTAGCAATTTACCTCACCCAAGCCACTGGATGGAGTGAGTGGGTTGAGAAGGTATAACCAACATACCTTCTCTCCATATTGGATCAAGAACGGGATCAGAGGGATCAAAAACTGCTAATTCGTATAGAGCCATCAAACCAGCCCAACCAGAAACTAGAGCTGTATGATTATATGAAAGAAAGCAAGCGACGGGGAA
>NW_024870644.1:189421-206048 GCF_013358625.1 Macadamia integrifolia
GGGGGATCAATATTAATATTATCCATTAGAATAATTTATGGTTGGACCAATAAAATGAAATTACCAGGCTCTGTTCAGAAAATACCCAATTGGTAATATATATATATATATTTTTTGATAACTTGAGATATTTTTGTAAATTCTTATATAAATCCATGTGATATTATTAGTGCCTCATTCTTGGTGAGCATTTCCAGATTATTGTTTACAGCTAACTTCTACCTAATAATGCATGACCATCCACATTAATTTCAATATGCCTCTTGTTAGGGGTGTCAACCGGTTGGGCCAGGTCGGTCTCGGTCGGGCCTAATCGGGCTAGACCACTTAAAAGCCTTGCACCTTGAACGCCCGTTTAAATAAATGGGCCTAGCTTTGGGGGACATGGTACAGTTTATAATCAGGCCGGTCAGTGTCGGGCTTTAATCGGGCTTCCTTAAACGGGCCTTAACAGGGCTTTAACCGGGCTACAGACCTATTTAAGTTTAAATGGGCTTTAAATATGCCTACACTAAAATTCTATTATTAAGTAGGTTGAGATTATTGTCCTTTATATATATATATATATATATTTTTTAAAGAAGAGATTATGACCATTATAACTTACAAAATAAATCTCAATGAAATCTGACCTTACTACAGAGCAAATGGTAAGAAAGCTTAATTAGCTTCTTACTAGTAGTGGCAAAATAGAAATTTTATGTAGTATTAAAGGGGGTCGGGCTAGGTCGGGCTACAACGAGTCGGTTCAAGTCAGGCACATAAATGTATCGATTCGGTCGGGCACCCGATGGGCTAGCTACCTACACTGTGAACGCATTTAATAAACATGTCGGACTCGGTCGGACCTACCCGTACGGGCTCGAAATTGAAAAAGACAATTTTACCCTTATTATATCTTGATTCAACCAACCCTTTCTTAATGTCTTTTTACCCTTTTACCTTTTCTATACAACCCATTCCCTAATCATTCTACTCTGGTGACCTGCATACACGAAACCTCATCTCCGGGAACCTGCATGCACGAAACCTTCATGTCTGCCAATTTCCGATAAGTCCTTTCATTTTCTACCCCGAAGTAAGAAAGCTAAAGAAAAGAAAATAGCCATTCATTTACCACCAACAAAGAGGAAACATTCAATTGAATCGGCTTCGCTCGAAATTTCTACCGTAAAGAGTAAGAGTAACACTAAAACAGCGGATAAGTGGAAGGGGAAAAGAAGAACAAAATCTCACTGACATTTTTAAATAGAAGAAAATCCCAAGTTAAATAAAAATGTGATAAGAGAAAAGAGAGAAGAGATGCAAATCAGTGCCCGCACCTCCGTGTAAAGATAAGCCCGTTGCAGAGGAGAGAGGGTGTGGAGCTGTCTTTTAAGAAGCCACAGGTTCGGTAAGGACGATGACAAGGATGGTTCTCTCTTCTCTCACCTCTTCTATTTTTTCTTTGTATTTCCGAATTTCTCAAGTTTCTTGATTCTTCACTAAAGCTTTGATGGTGACAGGGTTTAGATGTATTTTATCCAAAAAAAAAAAAGATAAAGTTTTAAATGCCTTCGATAGGGAAATGGGCATCGCGAAATCTCAACAAAGATTGGGGCCATTTGTGAATCTGTTTCTTCTTGATTTCAACACTTGTTCTGAAGCTGTGAAGGCATAGAAAGCTCAAGTTCCTCTATTGAGGCTGTTTTTGATTCTCGATCTAACCCATCTCCTTCACACCTGTTGTTGCTTCCTCTGTTGAGAGTCTTAATGCAACCAAACCAGAAGAAGCCAATACCCAACCACTTGCTGTAAAAGCCACGGTTTTGATTTCCCAACTCGTGAATCTGCAGCGGCCTGAAAAAGCTGAGATTCATCAATTCACAGACCGCAATCATTCATATACCTTCGCCGGAATGCCAGAGGAATATAATTGGGGATTTTAGGATTGAAGATATAAGGGTAAAATTGTCTTTTTATTTTAAAAAATAACATCTCTCCCATTTAGGTTAGATGGGTTTATTTGTAATAAACAAAACGCAAGGGGGTGGATGTAATAAGGATAAACATAAGGAAAGTAGATATAAATATCCTTATATGTATGTAAATTTTTCTTGGACAAGGCAATCCAATGGGCCCAAACCTGGTGCATTTACATCATCATTTAATTATGGTTGAAATCTCAGTCCAATGACTCTATAAACTAATAACATTAATTTCCTTAAGGTTTCTTTTATGAAAGTAGATTTTTGTGTGGTGTTTTTTGTGAAACTGTTTAATAAATGGTTCGATTTTCATTTCGTTATATAAAATTCTTTAATAAAAAAATCGATTTTAATTTCTACCTTTGGCACCATGGACCGAATCAAACCATATCCTTTAATCAAAATTGGATCGTTACACAAGAAAGATAAAAAAAAAAAAGTTGAGTCGAGATTTTTACGCAATGAAAAAAAGTGTGAGTTATGCTTATGTATACGACGTAGACTTTATTTTTCTATGTGGCCTAATTAAAGAGAGGAATGTTATAATTGTCTTCCAATATTTCATTATTGTTCAACTTTATTTGTTTGGTTAGCATCATATTTTCTATTTTTGGAAAAGAGAAAGAAGAAATAGTACCTAAAGCAAGGGGTTATGGTTGGTCTCATGAAATGAAAGAAGAAATTGCATCTAAAGCGATATGATTACTTGGCTTGTTTTCTTACGGTAATCTTTCTCAATACTGTGCAAAGTAAAGCATTTGTGGCAGAGGGATAGTGATGTAAATTCATTTTAAGAAATCATTTTACCAAATTCTTCATCCCCTCCAAGTCTTCTTTGGCATCGGCTTGCCCTCTCTCTCTCTCTCTCTCTCTCTCTCTCTCTCTTTATAATTGAGTAGATAGAGGAGGCTGAGGGGCATGACATGGAGGGATTACAAACAAGTTATAAGTATAAGTATCGGATTGTATGAGTATTTTTCTCATTTTAAGGACTTTGCTAGTCCACATCATCCAACCATTGAGCATGATGGAAATGTTTAAAGTGCAAGTATATGCTTCATTGGTTGCAAAGGGAATTAAAAGAAAGGGAAGTAAAAATTTTCAAACTTAAATGATGAACTTTTGTAATCATTATCCATTGTGACTATATCATCGACTCCAAATCATTTCATATTTGGTTATTAAATTTTACATTACATTGCATCCAAATCCTTTGATTTAAAATGTAAAATAAACAAAAAGAAATTACAAATACTCCATTCTCTGTTAAATATTCCATTCTCTACAGTTCTTTTAGCTAACGGAGTTGTCTATGTGCATTATGAGGTAAATTAACTATGGTCATCCTATTGATTCACGTGAAGCCAACCACTGGTTCCCCCTCCCCTCCTTTCTACTTCTTCTCTCCTAAAATGGCAAAATAGCCAAGCTCCAACACAGCCCACGTCAACCATTGATCTTTATTTGTTGGTGGGTCTGGATCCCATGTTGGCTGACCCTTCATCATTTTGGTTCTGGCCCCTACATAAAGATGATGTTGCTTTTTGGATACAAAGCTGCAATTGATATATTCTTTGATCGATTCTCACTATTATTTTGAGTAAAAAAAAATAGATGATTTGTTGAGATGCTTTGAAGTAATTATTCAATATCTGTTGTATGAAAATGGTATGTGGTGCAGACACAAATAATTGCACATATCACATTATTATGATACAAATAATTGTATGGCTGTGAGAAGTGGAAACTATATATAGCAACAAAGCTGGTTGTATGGGTAGTTCCTATTCCTATATTTAGCTAATTGTCTTTGAGCATTGGCCTAGTTCTTATAAAGCTTAAGGCTATCAAACGTGGGATTAATGGAAGATCCATATTGTGTTAGGTTTTGTTACATTTGTGTCAAGGTGGGGTTAGGGGGCTGGGTTCCTAAATTGAAAAACACTATCAAAAGTAACAACAATTGATGATTTATCAAAATGGAAAATGCAATTATTGAGTTTCAAATTAGTGGTTCTCCTCTTAAATTTGAAACAAGGTATAAGTGATTCAATGGATTTGCAATTATAATTTATTGAAACCCTAAAAGTCTGACATGTCTTGATTTGATTCAATTTGATTCAATTCAACTCATAGATTTGTCGCTTTTCTTGATGAGTGGTTTGAATTATTTCAAAGTTTGACATTAGAAGTTGAGAGAAAATGAATTTTTTCTCAAGAGTGTAGAGTAAGCTAGTGCCCCTAACTCTATCTCTCTCCTATCTCTATGAATTGACATATATATCCCTTATTTGTGTGGCCAACATTATGGGACATGTCATCCATCCAAAAGTTACAAGGACACAGCTGAATTTCTGGGCTTTTTTTTTTTTTTTTTGGAATGATAAATAAATAAATAACTAAAGAAAAACAGATCTGCACCTCTCTAATGCCTTGACAGCTAGGGGGACTAAGACATGCACCTTTGCATTTTCAGCTACCTGAATAGGAAGGGCCCGTTTGGTATCGTTCTAAAAAAACGTTTCTATCGTTTTTTGGTTCTATTGGAACAAAAAAACGCAAAAAACCGTTTGGCAATGTTATGATATGTTTCGGTTTTTTTGAAACGAAAATTGAGAAAAAAACGAAATAATGCCCAAAAGTCGGAACTCCAAAATGGAGTTCCGTCAATACAGTTTCGTTCCAAAATCCCCAAATTAGAAACCATCGTTCCCGATAGCTATCAGAGAACGGCTGGAGCAGTTGGAGTTTCTGCAGGTAACTCCTGAACTTCTCTCTTCTTCTCTCTCAACTTTCGTTCCCGATAAAGCAACGCAACGCCTGCTACTAGAGGACGGCGATTTCTTCTTCTCCATTCTCCTTCTTCTTCTCTTCTTAGAATTGGAACCCTACGGCTGCCTCCTTCAGCTTCTCCGTCGCCGATCACGTTTAACTTCGGCCACAACCAACGATCGTTACCGGCGAATCTTCATCTAAGGCGGGTTTCTCTCCCACGATCAAAATCCCTACCCTCACTCTTCTCTCCACATTCCCCTTCAAGATACGATCAAAACCCTACCCTCACTCTATGTCTCTCCACATTCCCCTTCAAGATTCAATCAAACCTTGGAGAAAAATAGCGGCGACAGTGAGGTTATGAGTTTTCCGCAATTGCAGGTTCTGAGTTTTCCCCAGTTGCAGGTTCTGAGATTTTACTGAGAAGGATTTTTCCACAGTTGCAGGTTCTTTGATTCATCCGCCGTTGCAGTTTTCCGCCTTCGGTAATCGGCTACCCTTTTGATTCTCTTTTCCGCCGTTGCAGGTTCCATTTTGATGCTCTGTTAGCATAAGTAATAAACCATTTTGATGCTCTGTTATGCTCTGTACAGTGAAGTGTTATGTGGCCTAGGTTTTTGAAAGTGGGGTTTTAATCGGTGGGGGAGATATTTTTCTTGCTAATTTTATGAGGTCAATGAAATTTCCAATTTTGAGATAAGTACTCTTGTTTTTTTTTTTTTTTTTTAGAAAATTCTATTAGATCCAAGAAAACAAACCTTAAAGAGCAGGGTAACAGGCAAAAAGAAGATATAACCACTGGAATAACTCACATCTCTCATCTAATATTTGGAAATGTTAATTTGTTTGTAATTTCTTTTTTTGCTTCCCTTCATTTCCTCTGCCATTGTAGATTAAATGATGAGCTAATTTCAAGTCTTGAAAGCTCAATAGTGGCTTCTGAAGAAACACTCTGTAACTCTAGTTATATGAATATGAAACATTTAATTATGTCTCTAGAAATGAAAACTACATCTGTGTAGATGTTATTTCTGTAATTATTGACTTAAAAGAAAAGAAAAGAGAAAAAAAAATCGTTTCTGAAACAAGCATTACCAAACGGCATAACTGTCGTTTCTTAGTTCTGAAACTGTTCTAGAAACAGATTCACCAAACAGTCATAAATCGTTTAAAAACGGCGTTTTGACACAGAAACTGAAATTTCCGTTTTTGACACGAAACGGAGTTTCTGGAACAGAAACGATACCAAACGGAGCCGAAGTGTATAAAAAAAAAAAAAGTAGGGGGAGAAAAGGAGAATAAGTTATATGCCTTGTATGCAAAGGATAATAGTATTTTATTTATGGAGAACCCTCCCGCTCGGGTAGGTACATGTCTAGACGCAATAGAAGTGGAAAGACCATGCTACCCTCACAAAAATATGATTTTCCCTTTATTCTTTTTTGCTAAAAGATGAATATATTAAGAAGAAAAGGGAGTACATCATAAAGAAGAAATAGGGACAGAGCAGAGACCCCTACAGCCGCTAACAAACTCCACATTCAGCATGGCTATCAGCAGAGAAAGAAAGCAGTGCCCTAAGAGAATCTAAAACTATGCCTACCCAGAATATCATTTTCTACATAATCAGCAACATGTCTAGGGAAAGACACCAAGAATTCTAAGTTCCTAGATTTTGAAGCTTTTTTTGCCAGAAAATCTGCAATTGGATTTGCTTCGCGAAAGCAATGGGATGTCCCTTAGATGAGATAGTGACCTGTCATACACTGTTTTCTTGCAGATTGAGGCATGTGGTGATCAAACTCTTACATTTGGGGAAGACGTTTCAAAAGAAGCTGATGTCGAGTCAACAATTAAAACTGTATGTTTTCCCCTTGTGCTGATTGAATTAGTGGATGATTCATTTGATTTTTTGTGCTCTCTGATTGTAACATATATTGGGTGTTCACCATTTGTACTGGTAGTCGATGTATGGGAAACAATGGATGTATTAATAAACAATGCAGGTTATTACGAGTTCTCCTTTGCTTCTCTTTTTCCCTACTGTTGTGTGTTATACATTGTTGTTGCCCTTACTTAACGGCTTGCGCTTTTGGAATAAGCGGATGTAACATGGTATCAGAGCTAGGAGGTAGGGTTTTTGATCCTTGGTAATTGCGAGAGTTTTGTGCTACACATTGGTTGTGCCCACTTGGTGCCAAGCCATGTGTGTGTGTGTGCGGGCCTGCATGTGGGGAGGGTGTTGCGGCGCTTGATAACTCTAGCTTTTGGGATAAGTGGTTGTAACATTGTCCATCTTACACTTTACCCTGATTGTTCCATGTTGTTAGTAATCACTCGGGATGGTTTGCTGATGAGAATGAAGAAACCCAGTGGCAAGAGGTTATTGATTTGAATCTTACTCGTGTATTTCTCTGCACAAAGGTATTTATATTTGAAAGCCTCAACTATTTTCATGCATGGGTGCTGGGGTTTTTGTTATTTGTAACTGAGGTTATCTGCTTTTGCATGCAGCAGCCAAAATAATGATGAAAAAGAAAAAGGTAAATGCTTGTGCTGCCAAACGATATAGGTTTTTTTTTTTTTTTTTTTTTCTGGTCTATATTTGTTGATCAAGCTGTTTCGATAGTATTAACATGCCTAGCAACTTGAGGATTATTGAAAAGAATTCTGTTAGGATATGAAATTGTCGAACGAACTCGATTAGGTCCGAGATATTGTTTAGATAGAGAAAGTACATTTCCAATTTATGTCCAATATTGCATCTATTGTTGGTCTGGTTGGCAATGTTGGACAAGCCAATTACAGTGTTGCAAAAGCAGAGTGTCGCAAAGGAATATTCAAGCAGAAATGTAAATGTGAGTGTTTCACAAGTTTCCGCTAGTAAGTTGACACATCCCCTTCTGCAGTAAGTGCTAAAAGTAAGTATTTTTCATGGGATTACTCCACGTCAATGTGTGCCCCAGGTTTCATTGCATCCGACATGATGCCAAACTTGGAGAACATTGAGAAGAAGATATTGGAAACCATCCCCTTGGGTAAGAGTTGATTAAGTCAGTCCTCCTTGGATAAACGTGGATTGTATCTATCAGGGAATTTCCCTACAAGTGTCCAAGTTAATTAGATAACCATTGCCCATAAATTTGAAATACGTAGAATTTCTAATCTTGTTTCTCTTTGTTTCTAGGGAGATATGGCCAACCTGATACGTTTCCACATCAAAGTGAAGTATAACACTTAACCCCCTTTTCTTTCATTTAATGCCTATTGGTGTTCCAAGTCCCTTTTCGTCGAGATATCCTCTGTTTCGCCCAATAAAGATTGATTGAACCGTCAAAATTTGAAGTGTGAAGTAGAATTATTAAGTGGATCTGTTTTGGGGGGTCAATGAATTGGTTATTCCTAAACGAGTCATGAAAGGTATAACCAACATACCTTGTCTCCACATTGGATCAAGAACGGGATCAGAGGGATCAAAAACTGCTAATTCGTATAGAGCCATCAAACCAGCCCAACCAGAAGCTAGAGCTGTATGCATTATATGAACAGAACGCAAGTTGCTGGACTGGTTGAATTTCTAGCCCTTAACCCGGCAGCCAGTTACATTACTGGACAAGGGCAAGTTAATTTCATTTTTTTATCTTGTATTGCCTTGTGCCATCCTTCTTTTTTCTCTCTTAGGAGTTCATTGGACATATTGCTTTTGTTTTGTTGCAGGTTTTCACCATTGATGGAGGAATGGTGATGTAGGGGGCTTAGAGATTCTTTTAGTCTGCCAAATGTCCACTAGAGTCCTCCAACTCTCAATGATTGTGTCACCAAGTCTGCAGCTGGCAAACACGAGCAATAGTGCCGACCATTAGCCTGCTTAGATAGTCAAATATTCAGGTACTCTCAGAAATAAGATCCAGGGGGGATGAAAATGGATATTGGAGGGGGGTCATCTTCTTAACTTTCCCATTTATAATCTTTGTGGCTAAACTGATCTAGTATTGTCAGTTGCAATCCATCTTTACAGTATCTAGATGCTTGTCCTTCTTCTGGTCATGTGTTTTTGACTGTAGAATTTAAGGGTGTCAATTGGGAATTGAAACCGAATACCGAAACTGATATTGAGCCGAATTAACTGAGCCGAACTAAACTAAATTAATTCAATTTGAGTATGCTTCTTGGTTTGGTTTGATTTTGACTTCCGGTGTAAGAACCATTGGTTTGGACCGAAACCAAACCGAATTGAGAGGAAAAAACCCTAGTATAGTAGTATTGTTAAGGCTCAAGTGGGATTTTTCGATATTCAATTTTAAAAATTCAAGAGTATTTTCAGATTTTTTTTTTTTTTTTTTTTTTTAAGTGGTAAGTATTTTTGTAATTTATCATCACATATTTACAAGCTAAGACAATTTTGAAGTTAGCGATGGTCATAAGGCCCATAACTTGAGCCCATTATGGCCTTTGGTCCATCACAGTCATGGTTCAAAAGTGGAATCATTTTCATAACCGAATTAAAACCGAAGTACAAAATTGAATTAAAATTGTATATCAAAATCGAATTGGAACCGAATTGAACCAATCCAAATTGAATTGAATCGGCTTGAGTATCTAAATATGGAACCGAGTTGGTTTTCAGTTCAATTATGGTCCATCTTACCATCATTTGGAATAGAACCAAATAACTGGAACTGGACCGATTGACACCCTTGTGTAGATGTTACTGAAGACGTTACTTCAATATCCATGTTGCCTTCCCAAAAAAAAGGTAAAAAATAAGAATTTTGAAGCATAAAATGCTTTTGCGAACTACAAAATATATTTTAATCATATAGTCTTATGTAATAGTAATTAATTCTCTGAGTAATGGGATCTGGAGCCTTGAGAGCAGGTACAAATGGTCAATAGTAGTAGAAACCGTTTCTTGGACCTGGTAGATCACTGCTTGTTTACATCAGTTTTGTTGCATCGACATCTCTGGCAATAAAGCTTATTGATGAATCACCTTTTGAGCCATTGATACCTCCTAAACAATTTTCTTTTACATCTCTCTCTCTCTCTCTCTCTCTCTCTCTCTCTCTCTCTCTCTCTCTCTCTCTCTCGTGTATGAGTGATGAACTGAAGAAGAGACCAATTGAATGAATGGAATGTGGTCAGCTTATCAGGTCCTTTGTGAAAAATTCAACAATGGCTGGGCCTAGATGTTTCAAGGATGAGCATCCGATGACTTACCAGTGGAAGGAACCGGAGAACAGCATATAGAAACAAAGTATTGGTGTCTGTTGGTTCTCTGGATTGGCCATACTCTTGTGCATATCAGTGCACTCTTGCTGGTATTCGAACTGTTACCGAATGCTTTATTTTGTCACTTGACAAAATCTGTTTGATTGAATCTTGACATGTGAGAGTTGGGCACCACAAGATCTACCTAAAAAGCATGTGGCAGATCTTGGAGGTTCTTGTTAGAGAGATTCTTTCCCCAATATACGTAGGAAAACCTGATCGAAGCTGGAAGTTGTTGTCGACCTAAAAACATATAACATAGGGTCTTTTTTCTTCTTCTTTGTTTTTTCCTTGCATTGCACATAATTGTAGGCAACTCGAGTGGTTAACAATTAACATGATTCTAAGGACAAGACATATCTCGAGTTAAAGTGTCGGCATCTAGAAAAGGAGTAAGCAGCACTTAGCCTACAGGGTTGAACCAAAAGAAAAGAAAAGAGAAGAATGGAGGTTACCAAGAGAATAAAAGAAAAGAGAAGAAAAAAATTCAAAAAATTTGAATTTTAAGAGAGAGATAGACACATGGGAAATCATTATTTTTTGTCTTATTATTTTTTCATATTTTGTCATGTTTTCTTATGTTTTTGGCAAGAAAATTTTTGGGGGAGGAAAAGAAAACTTCACAATTCTCAAGAGGAATTTTGAATTTGAAAAGGGGAATCTTCTCTTGGGTGAAGACATACCAAGTGCAAAGAAAAATTCTTCACTCAAAGAAAAAAGTACACATTTTTCTTTTCTTTTCTTTCCTTGACTACCAAACACAGCCTTAGTGATCGCGTGGGTTCCAAACTCCTACGGACAATAATGATGATTAAGTGGTCCAAACATCTGAGTAGATGTGGACCAAAAAAAAAGGAAGAAAGAAGTTCTCTAATGTGAGTGACATGGACATCTCTCTCTCTCTATATAATTAGTGAATACCCTACGTACCCCACTCCATTTTGAAATAAATGAATGAAGGGTTATCCGTGAGTCCGTATAAAGGTATTTAAAAAACTGGGAAACACGAAATCTAACATAAAAAGGTAACAGACGGGATTAAGCTTGACAGTGACATGCAATTGAGTGGACTCTGTTACAAAACTGGGAAACACAAAATCTAACATAAAAAGGTTTCATACGGAATTAAGGAAACTTGATACTGACATGCAATTGAGTGGAATCTCTCTTTTTCATCTCTCATCTCTGTATATAATTGTAGGCAACTTGAGTGGGTGGGGGTAGAAATTCACCTGATGGTGGTCCAAACTTTTTCATTTTTCCTTGTTTTTTTTCCTCTAGTGACAATGGCAAATTGATAGGACAACATGATTCTCTTTCCATTAGACCCTATTAATCGAGGGACTCAGATCAAAAGTCCATTAAAGCATGAAGATGCAGCTTTTGAGGGGAGTTTAAAGTGGAGAATGTAATGTCTTAGGAACTAGACACCCGGGTAAATTGAATTTGTAATTTGAAAGTTTTGGAGCTAAACCCTCTGTGAAAGTTGGCCAATCTGAACATGGTTCAGCCATATAGTTTAACTAATTTAATGTTGATTGTTGAGTGAGTCTAGTTCACCATTGCATGGTTTTAAAATCGGGATCTGATTCAACTGATTTTTTTTCCAGACCTATTGTTAGACCAACCCGATCCGAATATCTATTCTAGTTTTATTTGTCAAATTAATCTTAACCCCTGCTTAGCATTTACAAAGCATTGTTTTCAACTAGCTCCTACCTAATAATGCAGGAAATCATGCATATTAATGAGAACTTTCCTCAAGAGACTTTCTCCATCCCCTGAAAGACAATGTTGTTCTGGGGGAATGATAACTATTGGCACTGGATTAAAATAATTGGTGCATCATTCAAGGGAACATAACAACATTCCTTTGAAAAAAAAAAAAATTCGATGGAGAGAGATATTTTGTTCCATCACAAAGAATTATTTGGTTTTTAGAACCCAAAGAATTTCCATGATATATGAGAACGATCATTTATGAGATTTAATGAATTCTAAGTGGACTTAAATTGGTTTTAATTTTTGGAACTAGACCATTGCAGTGACTTTTGTCTCCTTGGTGAGAATGAAAAGTCCTTGAAAAAGTTTTGAATAAAAATGTGTGAAGAATTATTGATGTGCAATTTTTACAGTTCATTAACGTTTTAAAAAGATGCTTGAAGTCATGCGTGGCTATGAAGAATTCTTGTTTTGTGTTTGTATTTCAGTTTTTGGTAGAACACCTTTTATGTTGAAGTCACGCGAGTCTCTGAAGAATTCTTGTTGTGTGTTTGTATTTCAATTTTTGGTAGAACACCTTTTATGTTTTTTTTTAATACATTAATCTTTTAAGAAGATGCAGCTTTGTTCAAATTTTAGTACATTACCTCTTGTTAGATAGCAAGATTCCTCACTCTTACACTATTAAAACCATACATAACCAACTGGTTGAAGTACTTAAAACTGGAAAAGCCAAACAAAAAGTAGACATATATTTCAGTCCATCATCCTCTTCTGTAAAAAATAAAGATAATTAAACTGGTCCCAAAAAGAATCTTCAAAAGTTAGTGAAGACAAAGCACTCACAAGACTTAATAAAGATATCGGTCTTGGGTCACAACCTGGGTTTAAATAAAAGAACTCAAGAACCGCAGGTCCAATTCCGTTCCAGATTGGCTGGAAATGGTTGAGAACTGACCCAAATCAGGCTTTATCTGATCTTAACTCTAGTTTTCAAACATGAATCTGCCGATCAAGGTATTGGAAACGGTATTGCTGTATTGAAAATTTATTTTCTAGAAAATTTTACCTCCATTAGCTGATTTTACCGAAATTGGCCGGACCAGGGCTGATTTATATATTTAAACTTTGCCTGTACAAGGCAATCCAATGGGCCCAAACGTGGTGCATTTACATCGTCATTTAATTATGGTTGAAATCTCAGTCCAATGACTCCATAAAATAATAACATTAATTTCCTTAAGGTTTCTTTTATAAAAGTAGATTTTTGTGTGCAGTGTTTTCTGTGAAACTGTTTAATAAATGGTTCTTTTTTTTTTCATTATTGAAAATTATTTAATAAATGATTTGGTTTTAATTTCTACCTCTGGCACCATGGATCGAATCACACCATACCATTTAATCAAAATTGCATTGTTACACAAGAAAGAAAAAAAAAATGTTGAGTTGAGGTTTTTACACAATGAAAAAAGTATGAGTTATGCTTATGTGTACGACGTAGACTTTATTTTTCTAGGTGGCCCAGCCGAAGAGAGGAATGTCACAGTTGTCTCCTAATATTTAATTATTGCTGACTTCATTTGTTTGGTTGGCATCCTTCATTCTAATTTTGGAAGATATAAAGAAGAAATAATACCTAAAGTAAGGGGTTATGGCCAATCCCGTGAAATAAAAGAAGAAACTGCATCTAAAGCGATATGATTATTTGTTTTGTTTTCCTATGGTAATCTTTCCTCATACTATGCAGACTAAAGCATTTGTGGTAGAGGAATATTAATGTAAATTCCTTTTAATAAATCATTTTACCAAATTCTCAATTCCCTCCAAGCCTTCTTTGGCATCGGCTCTCTCTCTCTCTCTCTCTCTCTCTCTCTCTCTCTCTCTCTCTCTCTCATATTGAGCAAATAAAGGGGCATGGCATGGAGGGATTGCAAACAGGTTCTAAGTATCAGTATTTTTCTCATTTCAAGGATTTTGCTAGTTCACATCATCCAACCATCGAGCTGATGGAAATGTTTAAAGCGCATATATGCTTCGTTTGTTTGCAAAGGGAATTAAAAGGAAGGGAAGTAAAAAATTTCAGACTTAAATGAGAAACTTTTGTAATCATCATCCCTTGTGATCATATCACCGACTCCAAATCATTTCATATTTGATTATTAAATTTTACATTACATTGCATCTAAATCATTTGGTTTAAAAAGTAAAATAAACCATAGGAAATTACAAATATTCCATTCTCTGTTAAATATTCCATTCCATAATTCTTTTAGCTAACAAAGTTTTCTATGTACATTAAATTAACTATGGTCATCCTATTGATTCATGTGAGGCCAACCACTCGTTCCCCCTCCACCCTCTCTACTTCTTCTCTCCTAAAATGGCAAAATAGCCAAGGTCTAACACAACCCACGTCAACTATTGATTTTTATTTGTTGGTGGTTCTGGGTCCCATGCTGGCTGACCCTTCATCATTTTGGTTCTGGCCCTTACCTAAGATGATGTTGCATGCTTTTCGGATACAAAGCTGCAATTGATCGATTCTTTGATTGATTCTCACTATTATTTTGAGTAAAAAAGTTGATGATTTGCTGAGATGCTTTGAAGTAATTATTCAATATCTGTTGTATAGAAATGAAATTGGTGCAAACACAAATAATTGCATCGCATTATTATAATACAAATAATTGTATGACTATGTGGTTCCTGTGTGAAGTGGAAACTATATATAGCAACCAAGCTAGCTGTTGCTATTTCAGCCTTGTTCTATGTAGATTACCTTAAGTTATTGTGGTAGGTTTTGTTACGTTTGTGTCAAGGTGGGGGTAGGGGGTTGGATTCCTAAATTGACAAACATTATCAAAAGTAACAACATTTGATGATTTTTAAAAATGGAAAATGCATGCAATTATTGAGTTTCAAATTAGTGGTACTTTTCTTAAGTTTGAAACTAGGTATAAGTGATTCAATGTATTTGCAAAGTTTGAAACTAGGTATAAGTGATTCAATGTATTTGCAATTATAATTGATTGAAACCCTAAAATCCTGACACATCTTGATTTGATTCGATTCGATTCAACTTATAGATTTGTTGCTTTGCTTGATGAGTGGATTGATTATTTCAAAGTTTAACATTTAGAAGTTGAGAAAACGAATTTTTTCAGAGAGTGTAGAGTAAGCTTAGTGCCCCTGACTCTATCTCTCTCCTCTCTCTACGAATTGACTTATCTGTCCCTTATTATTGGGAAGAGAGATATAGACTCAAAGAGTGCTAGCATAAACTATGTTACCAGATACCTCAACACCTTAAAAATTAAACACTCAGGTCTACCAGATTGTATGGCCTTGCATCAACACAAAAACATTCAAGAAGGGTAAGATTTTTCTTTCACTAGAGTGCGTTTTCTCATTTTGTGCAATCAACATTATGGTCATCCATCCAAAAGTTAAAGAACAAGGTTGAATCTGTGGGGCCTGGTTACCTTCGCATGATCACATTCCCAACTCTCCAAACTAGAATCCCAAGATTCTTTACCATGGCAGAAGGGAGGTAAAGATCTCCCTTTTTTTTTTTTTTTTTACATTAGATGGGATACCCACCTACCCCATTCCATTTGAACTAAACGAATCCGTGAGTCCGTATGAAGATAGTTAAAAAATTGGGGAAACACAAAATCTAACATAAGAAGGTAACATGCGGAATTAAGGAAACTTGATAGTAACATGCAATTGAGTGTAGTTAAAAAACTGGGAAACAAAAGGATTCGTCAAATGGTGAGGCGGGGTTTTATTCCTTTTCCGTGATCAGGGCATCTGACCGTGACCGTTTCAGATCTGAATCTGTCAAACCTTGGGTCCCCCAACTCATCAATCCCCCGCAATCTCCTCCTCCAGCCTGTGGCCAGCCTGGCACTAAGGGGTTCCGTTCCTTATCCAGCATTCCAGCTAACCCATCGTAAAAGACACTAAAACACCACGAAAATACGAAAAAGTACCAATGACACGAAACAGTAATAAAGAAACTACCACTAAATGGACCACAGTAGAAACATAAGCCGGTGCAGGTCCACCACCACTTTTGCTTTTACTTTTCTTGTCCACCATCTCAACAAATAATGTGGAACCCATTGGAATTGAGGGTTTTTTAACTTTTCTTCCCACCAGACCCTATTAATAGATAGATAGCATTTACTCGTTCATCCAAATGCTTCAGCCACCCCTTCTTCCTCTCTCCTTTTTTTTTTTTTCTCCATCTTCTTGCTTCTTCCCTCTACTTTCCACGACCAACATTGATTTCAAGAAGGTAATGAATTTTTTTTTTATCAGTTTGGTTTCTCTCTTTCTGAAGTTTACAATCTAAAGCTCTCTTGTATATTGCTTGTGCAGGGACGATTTGAAATCCTCCCCCTTTCTGGTTCTTTCCTGCTCTCAGAGAGTGGTGGTCAACGTAGTGGAGGTGTGGCTGGGCTTGTAAGCAGCAGCCTCTCCTGTTCAGGTAGAGGAAGCTCTTCTTCTTCAACTCACACTGAACATTTGATGCTTTCTTCCTTTGTCTGCTTCTCTTTTTCAGCTCCTCTCCTCTTTTTTTTTCTTCTCAGATTACAAATGCCAAGAAAGAAATGTAATCAGGAAGGAAGGAAGGAAAAGAGAGAGAGAGAGAGAGAGTTTCAAGAGAGAGAAATGAGAGATTTTGGAATGTGTGAGATAAGCATCATGGACGGCTAAATCACAGCTCAAAGCCCACCGATTCTGAATTAGGTTATTTTCAACGAACTCCCTTATTGTGGCACACAATTTTTTTAATATTAAAAAAAAAAAAGCAAAGACCTACATGGCTGGTACACAGAGCCTACTTTTTATTTATTTTTTATTTATATATTAATCTCTTCTCT
>NW_024870644.1:206068-226910 GCF_013358625.1 Macadamia integrifolia
TTTTTTTTTTTTTTTCAGAAGAACGTTAGAAGCCATACTGTTTCGAAAAACAGAGTTCTACATCACCTCCAAGCAAATGATATCATTTGTAGGACGGCTCTAGGGAAGAAGTATAATGGAGAAGCGAAAGGTTTAAATGGGTGCTCCAGGAGCAGACTTCATCCCATGGCTTGGCTGGGAGAATTATGTAAATGTGTTGGAGAAGAGAATGGAGAAAACTTTAGCAGAGATAGATTTTTTCTTGATACTGTGATTCAACAACACAGAATTGGACATAAGAAAAAAGACTATCATGATAATGATGCAGACATTGACTTAATAGACTTCCTCCTTCAGAGGAGCTTTGGAATTTCTATTTGAAGGATAACATCAAAGCCATTCTATTGGTAAGTGAAAAAAAAAAATCTCACTGGAATTCTTCTTTGGAATGAGAACATATATGGGCCAAGGGTGCCCTAAATTTGTTGTTTATACTAAAATTGTGTTATTTATTTTAATTGTCTTTTTTTATCCTATAGGATATATTTGGTGCCGGAACTGATCCCACAAGTATACTTCTAGAATGGACGATGACAGAAATTTTAAAACATCCAAAAGTAATGAAAGAAGTTCACGAGGAAGTAAGGGGGGTCACAAAGGGCAAAGAGAATATTGCAGATGTTGATATAAAACAAATGCATTATTTGAATGCAGTGATTAAGGAGACACTAAGACTGCATCCTCCACTCCCTTTATTGACTCCGCGTAAATTGACAGAAAATGTCAATATACAAGGGTTTGATGTTCCAACCAACACAACGGTAATAATCAATGCATGGGCCATTGGAAGGGACCTGTGTCCTGGGATGAACCCGAGAAGTTCAAACCAAAGAGGTTCTTGAATGATGCCTCTGTTGATTTTAATGCTCATGTTGATTTTAATTAATTCCATTTGGGATAGGCAGGCGAGGATGCCCAGGAGCTCAATTCGCTTTTGGCATTGTTCAACTTGTAATCGCTAATCTTTTGCACAAGTTTGACTTGGAGATTGAGTGGCAGGACTTGAATATTACGGAAGCTACCGGAATGTCAAATCATTTAAACTATCCTCTTCAAGTTCTTGTTACTTCGAAGAATATTTGTGGCCCACTTATCATTTGTAGTGACCCACATAAATAGATTTTTTTTTTTTCCTAGTAATGAGATATTTGTAAATTCTTATAAAAATCCATGTGATATTATTAGTGCTTCTTTTCTGGTGAGCATTAACAGAGCATTTTTTACAGCTAACTTCTACCTAATAATACATGACCTTTCACATTAATTTCAAACTACCTCTTGTTGAATAGTAAGATTCCTGTCTTACACTATTAAAACTAGAAAAGCCAAACAAAAGGTATACCTATATTTGACTCATCATCCTCAACAGCAAAGAATAAATATAATTAAACTGGTCTCAAAAGGAATCTTCAAAAGTTAGTGGAAGACAAAGCACCTCACAAGAGTTAATAAAGATATCGGTCTTGGGTCACAACTTGGGTTTAAATAAAATAACTTGGAACCGAATCAATTCTAGCCAATTCCGTTCCAGATCAGCTAGAAATTGTTAAGAATCGGTCCAAATCAGGCTTTATCTGATCTTAAATCTAGTTTTTGGACATGAATCTGCTGATTTTGTCCAATTTAAATTAGAATTGGACCGAAATTGACCGGACCAGGGCTGATTTATGTATTTAAACTCTGCTTGTTCAAGGCAATCCAATGGGCCCAAACCTAGTGCATTTACATAATCGTTTAATTATGGTTGAAATCTCAATCCAATGACTCCAATATGATATATCAAACACAAAATAGATGAAATAATATACTATTGTCACCGGGGAGGGGATTTGAGAAATACTTGAATAGCCAAAGTAGTGGTTGATGCCTGCGCTGAACTCACTTGGCTTCGCTCTCTCTTTGAGGAGTTAGGGATCCCTGTTCCCATTGCACCCATTCTTTGGTGTGACAACATTGGGGCCACTTACCTTTCGGTCAATCCGATCTTTCATGCTCATACCAAACATGTTGAAATTGACTTCCACTTCGTTCGTGATAAAGTCGCCTCCGAGGAACTTCAAGTGCAATTCATTTCAACACATGATCAGATAGCCGATATCCTTACCAAAGTTCTCAGCTCTACACGGTTCTCCTTTCTATGGGACAAGTTGCGGATTTGACCATTCAAATCCACACCTTAAGGGGGTGTATCAGGACAGTTAGCGTCCCACTCAAACTCAACCTCTAGAGTTATACTCACACTCAACAACCTCTTCTACATTGTAGGCATTTTCAGTGAGCACAAAACTCTAGAGACTACTTACTGTCCAAGACTATCTCATGAGACATCAGAGTTGGAATAGGACTCTCACATGTGATAATAGACTTTCTGTCCATTACTCACATATGTTAACAGAGTCCTACCCCATTAATATTAGAGTTTGAGTCTCCTACATGTGATCATAGAGTTTGTCTATAACTCAATAACTGTAATCTCTATATAAGAGCACCATTGTACACTCATTAAAGCGAATGCCAATATACAATTTCAACATCTAGGTTCTTTGCATTCTACTTGAATTTCCTCTACCCTGGATCTGACCAGTTCTACCTCAACAAGAACCCTGGCGTAATTACCCATAGTTCCATTCAGAGTTCTACGATCCAGGGCCATAGGTCTCCCTACGGTTTTGGCCATGGTCAGAAGGATTTGTTTCATGCCAATACTCCATCAGAAGCTCAGGAAAACGAACCCAAACTTAGTTTGAGTGTGGTTGTCAGGAATACTAAACTTCGATCTCCATCGCTAAAACCTAATCACCTAGTTTCCAATATTGATAGGTCCTCTCCTCCATATCGACGACATGTCCCCCTCCCTTTCAAAGTGAAAGAGAATGAATCCCTTCCCTAGCAGAGCAAGGTTAGCCTTCCCCTTCAAATTCCAGGAAATTGTAAATTCACGACGAATGTCGTCCATGGAGACAAACCTGAAATTCACCCTTTCGATCAGGGCATGCGAGAAGGAATGAAGCTTCTCTTCATAGGCCTCCTGTGGTATCACCACCTTGGTCAAAGGCCCTACTCGAATAGGGTCTGGAAGTTCCTCCATGCTAGGCAACACCTTGTTTGTCATGGCAGCATATGATCTGCGATCAATCTCATCCCCAGGTGGTCATATTCCCCCCATATCTGTACTTTCCAAGGGACTGACCTCCTCAAGAATCCGTCTCAAAGGTTCAGTAGCCTTATAGGTTTCTACTTCAGGCATAGGCCGATGATCTGCTGGTCTCCAAAAATTGGTTAACAACCGATGTTTTCTTCTATCTAGTAGCCGGCCTCCATTAGGGTCAAGTAAATCCGGCTTAGTCGCCAAACCCTCCTCGTCCTCTCACTCTCCCATGTTATCCCTCACTCCACTCTATAGTGACTAATTAGTACAAACTTGTCTCCATTCTCAGATTTTACTCACCAGTACTGAAATCGGACTAATATATGGTCCTTCATCCTGATTGATAACTCATCAGACTCTTTTCTGGTGCAAGAATCTCTCTCTCTCTCTCTCTCTCTCTCTCAAATGCACTCATGTAAACAAACTATCAAGCTTCCGTTTCTCTTTCTCCACTTGATCAAAGACATGGTCCAATCAACCAAGCTTGGGTAGGTTGGTCAATCATGAAACCTTTTCTTGACACAACCTTTATTACCTCTCAATATTAACTCCTACCTAACATATCCCACTTAGATCTTAATAAAATCATCTCTCATGATCTTTCCTTATACTCAAATAAAAGTTCTATGTGCCCAAATATATGACGATTCTTGAGAATGAAGGTTCCTTATAACCAATATTTTCTTTGGAAGATGAGTTCTCACTTATTATATTTTTGCTAAAAATTAGCAAAGGAATCTTTTTGAGAAAGAATGAAAAAAATACAAAATTCTGACCCAAAAAAAAAAAAAATCAGATTGTTGTCTCAGTTATTATCTTTTTTTTTTTTTTTTTTTTTCCTAGAGATAAAAAATTGTATTAAAAAACAGAGAGAAAGAAAATACAACTCAACCAAAAAAATTTATAAACCCCCACATTCGGCATGGCCATCAGCAAGGGAGAATAAATCAAGAAAAATTAACATAAACGAAACTGAGGTCTCATTTATCATCTTGTCTCACCCAACAATACATGAAAAGAAAGTCAATAATCTAATAATGATAATGCCAATTGTCAATTGTGGTCCTCACCAAGAGTTTGGCATGGAAGCCTTGTCTTGGAAGAAAGCCATACCCAACTTGGATTTAGAGGATTCTCCCCATGGTTATGAATATGAACTAAGCATACTCTCTCTCTCTCTCTCTCTCTCTCTCTCTCTCTCTCTCTCTCTCTCTCTCTCTCTCTCTCTCTCTCTCTCTCTCTCTCTCATACAAACTATTCATTAAAAGGTTATGAGCGGATGCCATGAACTCGTACCTCTATTGATTGGGTTACTCTCCCAAGGTTTTTTCTTAATGATATAAAGTGGGATATTATTGGAAAATCAAGGTTTTCATTCTCGTGAATTTTGATTTTAGCTTGTTGTTTTGATTTCCTCTTTGTTGAAGTAATGCCCGAAGATGAAAATGAATATGGAGATTGAGCTTGATTTGTTTTTCCATTTTGGGCAATTTTGTTTTCCTTTCATTCATCTTAAATAAATTCATTGCTGACTAAAAGAAAAAAAAAAAATGAGTGCATGCCAGACAACAATCATAGGAGATCTATTGACAACTCCCTAAAGCACATAAAGTCATCTATGCATTCTCTCTCTATCTCTCTCATACAAACTATTCATTAAAAGGTTATAAGCGGATGCCATGAACCCGTACCTCTATTGACTAGGTTACTCTCCCAAGGTTTTCCCTTAATGATATAAAGTGGGATACTATTGGAAAACCAAGGTTCCCATTCTTGTGAATTTTGATTTTAGCTCGTTGTTTTAATTTCCTCTCTATTGAAGAAATGCCGAAGATGAAAATGGAGATTGAGCTTGATTTGTTTTTCCCTTTTGGGCAATTTTGTTTTCCTTTCATTCATCTTTAATAAATTCATTGCTGAAAAAAAAAAAAAAAAAGAGGGCATGCCAGACAACAATCATAGGAGATCTATTGACAAGTCCCTAAAGCACATAAAGTCATATATAGGGATCCATTCCAGACAAAATGACCAAATGATTTCTCCTTTTGCAAGAGGTAAAAATGAAATTTCACGGGGTGCCGTATAATGTAGCGTTTCAAACCCTAACTAGGTCACTTGAAGCCCAACCCAATCTAATATAATATCCAGAAAACATAACAGTGGACTTCTTCGATTTTGAAGATCCAAGATAATTCAATCTAAATTTTTAAAATATGATCCTTAGAAGGGCCTCCCAAATACCACCAACAACAACCAAAAATTTTCTACTGAAGAGAAAAACCCAAAAATCAATAAGTAAAATTAATTAGAAAATTTTTAAACTAACCAAGGAGTAAGTGACGGTCCAAGGTGACACTAAAAGATAATAGAGCCAACAAAGAAGACTCTTTTTTCCTTGGGTGTCTCTTGAAATAATACCTACTTATCATTTGGTGAGTTTCTACAAATTGTAGACCCTAAGAAAAATGGTGTGTGCATCAAAAAATGTTGGAAAAATAAATTATGTTCGGGGGCATAGTGTACGCTAATGGCTCCATGAGACTATCTTTCTCCTCCCTATGAAATTATATATCTGCCCCTTATTATGGGAGGAGAGAGATAGACTCAAGGAGTGCTAGCATGGACCATGTTCCTAGACATAAACTTTAATTCTTTCAAAATTAAATAATTAGGGAGGGGGAATGGTGTCAAGCTATGTGGCTCTTGCATCAACATGGGAAACAATCAACAAGGGTGGGATTTTTCATTTCACGGGAATGGAATTTCTTATTTTCCTGTGGCCAACATTTTAGGACATGTCATCCATCGAAGGTTTTTGGATTATTAATTAGTGAGAAAAAGAACCATGTCCTATTGCCACATGAATTGCCTAGAGATAGGAGAGGGCAAAATGACTACACCCGCCCACAATGAAGTCCGTACAAATATAGTTAAAAAACTGGGGAACATGAAATCTAAATTAAAAAGGCAATAGACGGAATTAAGGAAACTTGATAGTGACATGCAATTGACTGGAATCTCTCTACATGAGGACTTTTACTTTTCTTCTCCCCTCCTGTTTTAAAATATCCAAATTATCCCTCTTTTTTATCACCACGTGTTTATCTCAGACTAGCCTCCATCATTCAACCTTGTAGGTTAGGTGCTGCTTAGTATTATCTGGTTTTCCAAATGCTGATCACTTTAGCTAGATGGATGATGGGTTGAGTGTTAGAAACCAGGCCAATGACATTGAATTTGATTCAGCCATGAACATGTGATGAATGAACCATAAAGGATCAGGCTATGGGTGAATGAGGAAAATAGTATTGGATTGGTTTAAGGAAGAACAAACTATGTGGTCGGTGTATGGTAGAACCCATTGGAATTAAGGACTATCTTTTAGATGCAGGATTGGATTCCTTTTCAGCAATTCCTCAACTCAATTACTTGAAAGATATCTCATTGTTTTATATCCTAATCAAGGAGATCAGGTTTGAGAAATGAGCATACAAGAATTGAAGTTCTACCTAAACCATCCGAACTGCTAGCCTGGACTACTGGAGGCGATTGAAGATCTGAGAATGACTCTTCTGACTACTGGAGACAATCCTGGAGGTGGCCTTCCACCGGACAGGGGAAGACAACTCCGGCTTACTGATTTTTGGAATCCTTCTCCTCCCTTGGAACCGTCTGTAATGCTGAGCGAGGCTGCTACTGAAGGGGGAAAGGAATCTAATGACTCTGATGCGACGAAATCCTCTGCTTCCATTGTCCGTTCTGATGATGCAGCCCTCGACAAATGGGAACCTTTTGAGGCTCCACCCCCTAGCAAATCCTATGCAAAGGCGGTAGGAAAATCCTTACCAGTGGTGGATGATCTCCCTGAGCCAGTACATACTGAAAACTCTACCAAGGTGATTATTCTCCAGGATGCATACGAGGATCGGCTCAACAAATATAGTTTCGCCCTGATTGGCAGACTCAATTTTCGATTCCTCTCTTTGGATGATGTTGCAGAGAGGCTTGTGAATCATAGAATCTGAAGGGCAAAGTGAAGATGGTGCCTATGGGCAAGGGGTTCACGATTTTTCAGTTTGACTTTGAAGGAGACATGGCTTCGATGTGGAGGCGAAGCCCTGCGAAGATTAGAGGACAGTTAGTTCGCTTTCAAAGATGGCATCCTGACTTCAGCATTCATGAAAAGCAGGTCAATAAGGCCCTAGTTTGGGTCGATTTCCAGAGCTGGCGCTGGAATATTGGCACGAAAAGGTCTGACTGACTATGGCAAGGGCTGCGGGACGACCAATTGCTCTAGATCAGCGAACAAAAAATGTCATGTACGGAAACTATGCTCGCGTTCTGGTTGAGATGGAGGTGGGGGTTCAGAGGCTTGAAGAGATTCAAGTTGAGCGTAGGCAGCCTGGGACAGAATTTATTCTGGTTCAAGCAGCAGCTGCTCTATGAGGATTCCATGGGAAAATGTGGATTCTGCAAGAAGTTGGGGCATACCATTGGTAGTTGCAGAGACAAGAAGATCGCTGACTCCAAGGCTTCTCAACATGAGAACGATGGAGGAATTCCTGGGGCTGTATATGCTGATGAAGAACCTAGGGGCTCAATGGCGCATGCACCCCATTCTTCTTTAAGAAGGCCGCAACATAGTGCAACCGATGAAGCTGATCGTGGTGGAGATTCTACTAACCGCAATAATGGAACCACCCTTCACGGTGGCTGATTGGCCACGCAAGGTGTTGGTGTAACCACCATGGGGGGAGAGATAGAATCCCATAGAGAATATTTCAGATATGGAAGGTGAGTCCGACAAGGAATCTAATGATATGGAGAGTCCTAAGGAGAATACTATGCCCCAATCAAGGAGAACTTCTCCTTTGGGCGCAGAGATGGATATTCTTTCCAAATCTCATGATTCCAATTAAAATTTTTAATTTGATGCTCTTATGGAAGGCAATAATCAACTAGAGATTGTTCTCAATATGGATGCTGAGATGGACAGGTGTGGTTCGGGTTTGGATCAGGAGCACAATCACAACCCATTGGACCAAGAAGGCACTAATACGGGGTATGATATTGACCCGATTTCTCACAGTGTCACTGAAGCAGTGCGCAGGAGCTCCAGGTTTGCAAACCGTGGAGGACTCTCCATAAGGGGAGGTCGTGGCGCTGGCAGTGATTAACCCCCTGATTGTGAAAGGTTGGCTAGCGCAAGGGAGCGGGTTGAGAGGGTTGACTCTGCAGCCCTTCAGGCTGAGCAAGCAGGTCGGATCAGAATACAAAAGAAAAATGGCAAGCAGGTCGCTGCTGCGGGACGGTCTAATGTTAGGACCGCCCATCCTCCCCCATCTAAAAAGTGATCATGAATGTTCTCTTCTAGAACGTTCGGGGTCTAAAGAAGGTCTCCGCAAAGGTCACCTTATCTAAGATTGTTCGAGACAGTTCCCCAAATATTATTTGCATTGCTGAGCCGATGATTGCGGCTAATAAATTCCCCAAGCTTCTCTTCAATAAGCTTGGGTTTGCATCAGACCTCATTTGTAATGAAAGGGCTGATGCCCACCCAAATTTATGGGTTATGTGGAAGCAGGGTTACAAGAAGCCTACAGTTATATCTATGTCTGAGCAGCATCTCTCTTTTCAATTCGAATGATAGGGTAGTTATTTTGACTTCTCGGTGGTGCATGCTAAGTGTTTTCGAGCAGAGAGGCGCTCCTTGTGGATGCAGTTGAATGTGGGCTCCTCGTTGCACCCAAGGATGGTCATTGGTGACTTTAATGCCACTCTATATGACCATGAGAGAGGAGGGCCTGGGAGATTCTGCTTGGAGGCAGCCTTAGAAGTTTAGTTGGAGTAATAATCGGCGAAGGGGTCACGTGTCTGCGGTTCTTGATAGAACCTTTGTAAACACAAACTGGTTGAAGTCTTTTAACGATTGCATTCAGCAGGTGTTCCCTCGTTTTGCCTCTGACCACACCCCATTATTGGTTCATTCTGGTAGCCTAAGAATTGCCCCTTCAGACTAAATAATTTTTGGTTGGATCATCCTGATTTTCTAGATTTGGTCAATGCGACCTGGAGCATTGAGGTTTCAGGCTCTCCAACTTATATTCTGGCTCAGAAGTTGAAAGCCCTGAAATCTATTATTAAATCTTGGTCAAGGAGAGCTTTCCCTCACCTGGATCAGGAGGTGGCCATTTTAAAGTCTGAACTGGAAGCTATTCAGTCTTGAATTGAGGTTGAGGGGAGTTTTGAGCACCTTTTCGATTTGGAGGCTGATGCTAAGACTAAACACTGGAAAGCATTAGAAAACCACGAGAAATTGTGGGTTCAAAAGTCCAGAATCAGATGGTTGAAGGATGGCGACAGATGCTCTAGATTTTTTCACGACATGGCTAAAGTCAAGCGATCTAGAAACTCTATTAGAAGCATTGTCTCGGACAATGGGGGGCTGAGATCAACGATCGAGATCAATTGGGGTCTTTTTTGGTGGATTTCTACTAGAATTTTCACAAAAGGGTAGAGCTTGATAATCATCCTCAGATTTTCAACTGCATTCATCCTTCAGAATTCTGATCATCTTATGCTAGATGCAATCCCTTCTGATGCAGAGATCAAGGGTGAGGTATGGGATCTAGATCTTGACAGCTCCCCTAGCTTGGATGGCTTTCCAGGTTCTTTTTTCAGGAGATGCTGGGTCATCATCAACTCAGATGTCTGCAGGTCTGTCAAGGGATTTTTCTCCTCAGATATTCTTTCGAATGGGATTAATAATAATTTTTTACTATTAATTCCTAAAGTGGATGGTGCAAGGTCTTTGGAAAAATTTTTCCCATTATGCATGGGAAATTTTTTCTGTAAAATTCTTTAAAAAATTATGGTCTCTCGTATCTCTACTGTTCTTCCCAAAATCATCTCGCAAGAGCAGGGCACTTTCCAGAAAGGAAAAGTCATCCAAACTAATATCGGTCTTGCCTCTGAGCTGGCTAACCTAATGGGGCACTCTTCAAGGGGTGGTGGCCTGGGTTTGAAGATAGACATCAGAAAGGCTTTCGACAACATTTCTTAGGACTTCTTATTCCATGTTCTTAGAAGGTTTGGGTTCTCGGATACAATGATTGGATGGATCCATACTATTCTTCGGACAACCAGAATATCTATTCTGCTAAATGGTGGCCTTGTGGGTTTCTTTGAAGTTAGCAGAGGACTTCACCAGGGTGATCACATATCCCCTATCTTGTTTATTATTGCCAATGAAGTCCTATGCCATGGTATGGCTGATTTATCTGCTAAAGGTATGATTAAGCCACTCGCTGGACCTCGCGGAGCTGATGTGCCCACTCACCTCTTATTCGCATATGATATCTTCATCTTTATTAATGCTACAAAGAGGTATGTCAGGAATTTAAATTCATTCCTTTCCATTTACCAGAAATGCTCAGGGCAGTTTTTCAATTTGGAAAAAAGCAAACTATTTGTGAGAAAAATTCCTCCTGTGAGGAAGCAATGGATTGCTGACGAGCTAGCCGTTCCTTGTTGCACTTTTCCAACAAAGTATCTTGGAGTCGAAATTTTTCAAGGGCGAGTTAAAAAAAATATCCCCTTCTCCCTGTGATGGATAAGATTAAAGCCAAGCTGACTGGTTGGAAAGGAAAGCTCCTTTCCATGGTGGGAAGAGTCGAGCTTGTGAAGTTGGTCATATCTGGAATGCCTCTTCACAGCTACTCGATTTACTGGTGGTCTGCAGCTCTTATCAAATGCCTTGAAAAATGGATGCGAAATTTTATCTGGACAGGGAGATAGATTCTTCTAAAGCAAAAAAGGCTCAAAGAATAGAAGGCTCCACGAAGTCAATATGGCTCTATTAGCTAAACTCACTTGAAAAATTAAGCATGAAGATTCTCATTTAAGCAGACTCATTCGGGCTAGATTTTTGTTTGGCTCTAGTCATTTCAGAAGATCTTACAAATCTTCCTCTATTTGGCCTGGAATAAAAAAAAATGTGGAATTTTATCTCTGATCACGAGAGATGGATCATTGGCAGCGGCAATAACATTGAATTTTGGAATGATAATTGGCTCGGGCCAAAGTCCATTCGCAGCCAGTACAACCTGGATGAGGATGATTTCTCTAATCTCTCCCACCCTGTGGCGTTATTTACTAAAAATGGCAAGTGGTCGCTGCCTTCAGTGCAATTGACTTTCCTTCGGGAGACTTTTCAAAGAATAAATTAGATCAACCTCCCTTCCTTGCCCTCGGAGGACAGGTGTGTGTGGAGTTTAGATCCAATGGGCCTATTCTCTACTAAATCTGCCTGGGACTGTTTGAGAGTGCCTTTTCCAGCAGTTTCATGGTCTTCGATTGTTAGGTGGAATCATTTACCTCTTAGGCTCTCCTTGTTGGGATGGCGATGGCTTCATGGTAAGCTTCCCGTTGATGATCTCATTTATGCCAAAGGGATTCAATTCCCTTCAAGGTGTGACCTTTGTGGGGCAAGCTCTGAGTCCTTCTTCCACTTATTTATTGAATGTGAGTTCTCATCTACATTAAGGAGCAAAATTGCCGAGTTCTCTAATGTCATTTGGCCGGGTAAAGCATCAGTGTCTGAGATGGTCTCTTGGTGGAAGAATAAGGGGAAAGGTTGGTGTCTGAAGGAAGCCTGGTTCACCAGTCTATTTACTACCTTAACAACAATATGGAATAAAAGAAATCAGCGAAGATTTGAGGGGATAAAGAGAAGCGCTGCCATGCTTCTAATTGGCATTAAAAGGGAGATAGGTTTTTTGTGCAGCAGGCTGAAATTTTACCCAAAGGGTGTTGTTGATCTCATTATATGTTGGAGGCTTCACCTTGAAATGGCTAGCCAGAACCCTTCCTCTATTATGGAGATCCACTGGTGCAAGCCTAGTTGCTCTTGGATGAAGCTTAACTCTAATGGATGTGCTCTCGGGAATCCGAGACGAGCGGGAGCTGGAGGTGTCCTTAGAGACCATGAAAAAAAAGTGTTGATCAGTTATCAAATTTTCTTTGGAATTTCCAATAGCTTTGCTGCAGAGATTTGGAGTATTTTGAAGGGAATTAATTTGGCTAAAGATAAAGGCATCCAACGGCTGTGGATCGAATCGGATTGCTCTGCGGCTGTCTCCCTTTTTCATCACAGATCTATTCCATGGTTTGCTCTTCAAGAATGGAACCATTCCCTCAGTTACTTAAATTCTATTGACTGGAAGATTTCTCACTGCTATAGAGAAGCCAATCCAGTGGTTGATTTTTTGGCGAAAGAAGCGGCAAAATCAGGATCATCATATGATGATGTCTCGCTGCCTCCCCGTATCAGGGATGAGTTGGCTATTGACGAAGCTAGTCGTACTCGCTTTAGATTTCTGAGATAGCGATTGTGAGCCTTTGCTGATGGCATTGCCAAAGGTCGAGGCTCGCTTCAGGCTCTTGTAATATATTCCCTTTTCTTTTCTTATATTTTTTTATAAAATCTGACCTTCAAGCTAAAAAAAAAAAAGGACTGTCTTTTAACTTCTAAGCTTAGAAACATATATGGGGTAGTGGAAGAAAGTAGTGTTTCCATTTTCTATTTGAGTTAATCATAAAGGATCATAATATGGGTGAATGAGGGAAGTAGGGTGGGATTGGTTTAAGGAAGAGCAAACAACATTATTGGTGGTCGGTGTATGGTGGAACCCATTGGAATTGAGGATCGTCTTTTAACTTCAAAGCATGGAAACATTACAATAATTGTAGGCAACTTGAGTGGGGGTAGAAATTCACATGATGGTGGTCCCAACTTTTTCATTTTTTCTTGCCTTTTCTCCCCTAGTCACAATGGTAAATAGATAGGATAACATGATTCTCTTCCCACTAGACCGTATTAATAGATAGATAGCAGTTCCCTCGTTCAGCCAGAAGCTTCAGCCACCCCTTCCTTTCTCCGTCTTCCCTTCTCGATCTTCTTGTTTCACGTCTCTCCTTCTTCTTACAACTTCCCTTCTCTATTATCTTCTCGAACTGGTTCGAAGTGGCGACCAAACACAGCTGCCGCTCCCTCGTTCAGCCGGAAGCTCCTCTCCAGTTTCTTGCTTCTTCCCTCTACTTTCCACGACCAACATTGATTTCAAGAAGGTAATGAATTTTCCTTTTTATCAGTTTGGAGTTAAGCTTTTGCTGGTTTGGGTGTTTGATCACAAATAGGAAAAACCCAGGGAATGGGGTCTGTGGGGAAGTTATTGTTAGAACTATCATTATAGTGCCATTTCAACATGTTATTTCTTACAGTTGGTTAAGAGAAACCAAAATCCTAAAAGGCCAAGTTACTGTATGATCTATTAATTCATTGTGCCATGTGAAAATGTTAGTTCTTCTTGTTAAATGTCATAGGATATAAGAATTTCTTGAGAATGCTAAAATCTCCAAAAGACCTTTCAAACAGTACAATAATGCAGAAAATCTTTGAACTAGTATTTATTTTTTGTCGTGAAATTTTAGTGCTTATCCTTTATTACCCTTTCAAATGTTATTTTGTTTTAAATCATCCTATAGGGTATCTTCTTCTTTCTTTTTTTTTTTTTCAGAAGACCGTTAGAAGCCATACTGTTTCAAAAAGCAGAGATCTACACATAGTTGCAGAACCTACCGCAGTACTCAACCGTCTCTCTCATCACAGCCAATAATCAGTTCAAAACAATTGAAAGCTCAGATTATATAGGAGAAGATCACTTGGTTTATATTAACTGAGTTATTTATATATTGGTAATTGAGGCTGTTATAATTGCTTTTCATTTGGGTGATAGAGGTGTAGCTAGCAGGAATTGGTTCATTGGTGTCATCTGTATATTTTTGTGACAGTGGATGATTTTTTTGGTGCAGGCAAAGTGATGGAAAAAGAGGCAATAACACTAATTGAAAAAATCCAAGGCTTTAGTTCATCTTCATCACCTCCTAGCAAATGATAACCATCTATAGGATGGCTCTAGGGAAGAAGTATGGTGGAGAAGAGGGTGGTGGTCCGAGGTCTAAAGGAATGTTTAGGGAAATAGGATATTTGCTAGGAACTTTTAATATAGCCGACTTCATACCATGGCTTGGCTGGGTGAATTATGTAAATCGGTTGGAGAAAAGGATGGAGAAGACTTCTGTAGAGATAGATTTTTCTCTTGATATTGTGATTCAAGAACACAGAAATGGACATAGAAAAAAGAACTACCATGATAATGATGCAGGTACTGACTTGGTAGACTCACTCCTTCAGATTGAAAAGGACAGGACCTCGGGAATTCCTATTTGGAACGATAACATCAAAGCCATTATATTGGTAAGTTAAAAAAAAAAAAAAATCTCACCTACAGAGCCCGATGGAATTCCTCTTTGGAATTTAACATCAAAGCCATTATATTGGCCAAGGGTGTTGTTGTTCAAACTAAAATTGTGTTAATTATTTTCATTGTCTTTTTTATTCTGTAGGATATGTTTGGCACCGGAACTGATTCCACAAGTATACTTCTAGAATGGACAATGGCAGAAATTTTAAAGCATCCAGAAGTCATGAAAGAAGTTCAAGAGGAAGTTAGGGGAGTCACAAGGGGCAAAGCGAATATTACAGAAGTTAATATAAAACAAATGCATTATTTGAATGCAGTGATTAAAGAGACACTAAGACTGCATCATTCACTCTCATTATTGATTCCGCGTTAATTGACAGAAAATGTCAATATATAAGGGTTTGATATTCCAACCAATGCAATAGTAATAATCAATGCATGGGCCATTAGAAGGGACCCTGTATCCTAGGATGAACCCGAGAAGTTCAAACTAAAGAGGTTCTTGAATGATGCTCATATTGACTCCGATTGAGTGGGGAGGACTTAGATATGATAGAAGCTACTGGTATTTCAAGCCATTTAAACTACCCTCTTATAGTTCTTTCAACTCCTCACTACTAATGGTGAGGAGGAATTTTTGTGCCTCTCTTACCATTTGTACTGCCCCACATAAATAGATTTTTTTTTTTTTTGGTAACTGAGATGTTTTTATAAATTCTTCTATAAATCCATGCGATATTATTAGTGCCTCATGCTTGATGTGCATTTCCAGATCATCGTTTACAACTAACTTCTACCTAATAGTGCATGACCTTCCACATTAATTTCAAACTACCACTTGTCAGATAGTAAGATTCTCTCTTACACTATTAAAACCATACATAACCAACTAGTTGAAGTACTTAAAACCAGAAAAGCTAAACACAAACCATACATATATTTCACTCCATCATCCTCTTCTGCAAAGAACAAAGATAAGAAAATTGGTCCCAAAAGGAATCTTCAAAAGTTAGTGGAAGACAAAGCACCTCACAAGAGTTAACAAAGATATCAGTCTTGGGTCACATCCTGGATTTAAATAAAAGAACCCAAGAACCAAATCAGGTCTAGCCAATTCCGTTCCAGATCGGCTGGAAATGGTTAAGAATCGGCCCAAATCAGGCCTTATCTGATCTTAACTCTAGTTTTCGGGCATGAATCTGCGGATCAAGGTATTGGTAACGGCATTGCTGTTTTGAAAATTTATTTTCTAGAAAATTTTACCTCCTTTAGCTGATTTCGTCCAATTTAAATTAGACTTGAACTGGAATTAGCCGGACCAGTTATGATTTATATATTTAAATTTTGCTCGCAAACCAATGGGCTCAAACCTGGTACATTTATATCGTGTACTCTAATGTGACAATCCAACCGTGGGATCATTCTATGGTCCACGCGCTCTATGGAGAAGATCTGTATCCCAATCCAATGGACCCAAGCCTGACGCTTTTATATCGTCATTTAATTATGGTTGAAACCTCAGTCCAATGACTCCACTCTGATATATCAAATACAAAATAGAGGAAATAAAACACTATTGTCACCAGGGAAGAGATTTGAGTAGTGCTTGAATAACCCGAGCCCCAGAGAAGTGGGCCCATTGTGAACCTTTAGATTTGGAAGGGGGAAAAGCCCATATAGGGGAAAGCATATCATGAACGGAATTTATTCTGCAAATAAAAAAAAAAAAAAAAAATTATTATGTGGGATCATTGTTTTTGTATGATTTTTTTTCTTTACACCGGAAGCATATATGGGAACTGAGATTTTTTCCATCATCGAACCAAAGTTTTTATGCCCCAAATTTAATATCACTTATTGGGATTTAGGTAGAATTCATGCTTAACATTTAGTCATATAGTAAATGATATCCAAGTCTTTATTAGTCTTAACATTCTTTTTTTTTTTTTTTTTTTTTTTTTGGGGGGGGGGGTGTGTGGGTTTGGATGGTGGGGGGTTTAAATCTTTACATCAGGTGACCACATCCGAAATTTAAAACTGCAATTATGCATGGAGCATCGTTATTTTTGTATGATATTTTTTCTTTAGATTTTTCCCTTGAGATTTTTTTCGTCCTCGAACCAAAGTTTTCATGCCCCAGATTTAATATCACTTATTGGGATTCAGGTAGAATTCATCCTTAACAATTAGCCATTAAGTAAATGATATCCAAGTCTTTATTAGTTTTAATATATTTTTTTTTTTTGGTGGTGGGGTGTTTTAAATCTTCACATCAGATAACCACATCCAAAATTTAAAACTGCAATTATATTCGCATGGAGCATCATTATTTTTGTATGATTTTTTTTGTTATTTACACCATAAGCATATATGGGAATTGAGATTTTCTCTTGAGATTTTTTCCATCCTCGAATCAAAGTTTTTATGCCCCAATTTTAATATCACTTATTGGGATGCAGGTTGAATTCATCCTTAACAATATTTATTAGTCTTAACATTCTTTTCTTTGAGGGGGTTTAAATCTTCACATCAGGTAACCACATCCAAAATTTAAAAGTGTAATTATATTCGCATAGAGCCTGACAAATATTACTAAGACCACACTTATAAATACCAAAGCTTATGTAGAAGAGAGAGAGAGAGAGAAGAAAAATGGAGTCGGGTTGCGGTGGTGTTCGTGCAAGGGCAAAACCCACAATGAGAGTGTCATCAATCTTGGTCTATCCAGTAAAATTATATGGAATAGTCTGTTAGTCAAACACTCATCACTTCAACTGGTAAAACCTCAACAACCCACTTCTTCTCATGCATGGTAGTTTCTAGTTTCTTTCTTTCCTTACTAGAACCTCCTTTCATCGAATGGATTTTTTTCTCTCTTGTTTCTTGAATTAGTTTCACTTCCAACAGTTCTATATTTTACTTGTTTTTCTTCAAAGGATTCTCCTGTTTCATAAATTTCTTTCTTGCTCCTCTAAAGTTGTTGGAAGGATTCTCCAGTTCGACCAATTTGAATCAAAATTTCAAGCCCAGCTTTTCAGACACCTCCCTTATAAAATTTTTGAAGCATCACTGATGGATATGAAGGAATCTAACAAGAAAACAGAGTCAAGTAAAAAAGAGAAGGCAAAGATGACCATGAATAATAGAATCCAACTATGAAAGAAGATAATTATAAGTACTTTAAAGCTCAGTTTGGTTGTCAAGAGACGAATATTTAAAAAAAATAAAAATAAAATAAAATAAAATAAAATAAAATAAAAAATAAAAATGAAGGATTAACCGAAAAGCTAACTAGTTTCTGGTTTCTTACTAATTATCAAAGAAATTTCATAACCGTACGTAATGTTTGCTCTAGTCATTTTAAATTATGTTTGACTATATTACTCAAGGCCACCGTTCAATTTTGCAAACAAGTTCCACTTCGTATAGACATAGTTGTGTTAGTTATATTTTATTCATTATGTTTGGATGATTAGCATGATGTGATGGTCCTACTTAATTAATACAATGATCAAGTATTGATTCTTCATAGGATCATATGCCCCTATGAGGTAATTTTCTAAATAATATTATAATTTTGTAATGCTTTTGCTTTGTGTAACAACTTTTTCTTTCAGGTTAAAAAATAAATTATTTTTTGAAATAAGATAGCAAATCGATAAAGGTGATTGTTATGGTTAACATTATGCTCAATAGGCATCTAAAATTTGTCATTAGTGTGAAGTAATTGAGCCTTTTTTTTTTTTTTTTTATCATGTGATTATGTGATTGTTGCATCTTAATTTTTAGAGTATTCAGATTATATTGATAGGTATATGATAGAAATATAATCATATGACTTTATAGCTTACCCCATCCAACCACTCAATCATGCACACAAGCGCACATATCCGTTGTTAAAAAAAGAGAACCAAATTTGGATGCACATTCTATAGAGAAAATGCTTGAATTCACAACTTCCCAATTAAGTGGCTTTATTTACGTCAATCCATATGAAAGCTAGAGAACTGACTCCCATTCTACCAGTAAAATCTTAGCCCAAAATGAGTAAGGATGGTAAGAAAAGTCTAAGAATCAAAACTTTTAGGTAATTATAAGATCCTCATAACAGAAAAAAAAAAAATATATATATATATATATATTAAACTATAAAATGGAAGTAATTGTAATTTTGAATACCAATTATTTGGCTTCAAATTTTACCATTGAGATTGATTTGGCTTCAAATAAATCCTATACCTTCATTTTATAAAGGGTAATTTATAACACCACCCCCTGGAGAATGCCAGTATTATAGGAACACCCCCTCTCTTTTACCAAATTAAACTCAGACCCCCTGCAGCCAGTCACTATTATGAAATATACCTTATTTACTGATGTCAGCTATTATATTTTTTTTAAAATACCAAAATGCCCTTACTAAATTTGAAGTACCTGAAATACCCATCTAATAATTCCCCATCTCCATCTATATCCCCATCCCCAACCTATCTTAACCTTCAACACTAAAACTTCTTTTGTTTCATCAATTTGGGATTTATTTAAGTAACAGAAACTAAAGAGAGCCATGAAGAATGTTTGATGTCATCGATACACTCGTCACATTCACATAACCTGAAACCATGAAGCGTACTATTAGTCTCTGCCCATAACTTATCTTCGTTTGCGACTCTGGAGATATAATCCTTGGCCTGAATTTTGAATATTCTGATGCTAAATACGCGGGTGAGAATGCTTCTAAATCTGTCAAAAAATCAACCCCAGTGAAGTAGAACACATGACCTCTCCTGTATCCCATCTCTCAATTCTCTCTCTCTCTCTCTCTCTCTCTCTCTCTCTCTCTCTTTTCAATCTGCAAAAAGAGAAAAGAAGGAAGAGGAAGGGAGGAAAAAGTTAAGAAATTCAAAAGCAATTTCTTCCTAAAGGTTGTCGTTTCTTTTGTTCTGTTTCTACCTGTTTTCTGTTGGAAAAGATATTGGAATTCTTTCCGTCTTCTTATATTTCTATGTTTTTTGGCAAAGGATTATCCCAATTGTAGATTCCTCACGCTCAAGGAAAGTGTAAAATTTCATATTTTTCTTTCTTTCAAATCAACCTTTTTCATTTTCCCCTTTTGAATTTTGAATTTTTCCTGTTTCCTTGTGTTATCTTCATTGGGTGAATGATTCTACCAAGCTCTCATGGATTCTGAATCTCTGGTTGATTCCCTATCAGTTCTCTCGGTGGATTTGGTGTTGTAGACTTGTAGCGATCCAGAACCTGGGAATCTTCATCTTTTCCGAAGCTTTATGGTAAGATTCTTGTGTTCATTTCCTAAATTTGAACAAACTCGGACTGTGTCGAAGGTGAAGGTGAAGATGGAAAGTCCGAAGAGGATGAACCTATTTTAGTCAAAAGGGTACAACAGTCATTTCAACTCTTCACTTAACAGTGACTGACGGCAGGAGGTATGAGTCTAATTTGGTGAAAGAGAGGAGGTGTTCCTATAATATTAGCAATCTCCAGCGGGTGGCATTGTAAATTATCCTTTTATAAAAGGATAACTTAAAGTAAAAACCAAAAGGGAAAAGTATGAAATTGCCACATGTTCTTGCATCATAGATGGATATGAAGTCCTCTATCACATATGATAGTTGTAAAGAACCTTCTCTATATTAAGAAATCTCAAAGTTCAACAAGCCACCACTATAGTCAAGACTTTTTTCTGCTTAAGGTACTATTCATTTTTACCACATAAGTTTAAAGTTTATAAAATCCACTTAATTAAATAATACTTATATCTTTTAATGAACTTAGAAACCTTGATCCTAACATGAATATGGAGAACTAAAACTATGATTCTCCAACCTACTTCGGTGACTTCCACTCATTTTGATGAGGAAGGGGATCGATAATTACATGTTATGTAAGTTTCATTTAGTTTTTCCCTCCCCATGTTATAGGTTTCCACTTTCCAATTCATCTAGTATCCCTCGGCGACATTTGAATAAGATGTTGTCTGACTTCTCTCTACCATGAGAAGAGACCCTAGAGGCAACACCAACTTCTTCCAAAAATAATTATAATGTTAATTATTTTAACCATAGGTATAGGAATACTTTTGCAATTTAATATGTAGCCAATCTAGATGTATTTCACTTTGGTTAAATTAACAAGTAGTTAATCTAGGGAAGAAAATGTTGTGGCCCACGCTATCTCTAAGTGAGCGGGTTGGCTACCCCTATATGGGTGTTTGGATCTCCTCATTTTCTTGAAGAGTTATTACACATTATAAATTCTCTCTTGCCTCCTATTGCTTAATGTTACCCTTTCCTTTCCCCTTTTTTTTTTT
>NW_024870645.1:0-588 GCF_013358625.1 Macadamia integrifolia
AAAAAACAAAAAAAAAAACCCAATAAGCTTTTTTGACCGAATCCTTAAATTAATCAACCGAATTATTCCGAATAATTCTCCGCCCAAATAATTTCCCGAATCCGAATTTGCTAACTATGGTTATGGGTGCATAATGGACAAAGTTTCATCTTGGCAAGTTGTTTATAAGACGCCACAAATATACAAGTAAGAACAGAAACCCTTCTCTAATCATGACAAGAAACTCCTCTCTATTCACCACAAGAAACTAATCTCTTGACCCTTGGTGGATTCGAACCACCATACTCTAGGTATTACCCCAGGTGCTCTACCATTTTGAGCTAAAGACTCCTTATCTACAAAGAAAATTTGTTAATACATTATAGTAACAAGGAAATGACCATAATAATAACGAGAAATAACAAAGTAGGGGAATCACCATTGCATCCATCTCAAACCAAGAGACAAACCAAGAGAATAGATCAACGAGAAAAAAAAAAAAAAAATTCCAAATATATTACCGATAAGCATCCGTCTCAATATAATTCAAACCAGAAGCACATCAAAATTTAATCACCCAACAGTTTCAAAACCATAACAGTCTTCAAA
>NW_024870645.1:688-14661 GCF_013358625.1 Macadamia integrifolia
GAGCTTAAGTGTTACTAATGGTTTGAGGTCTAATCCACATGTACCTGCCTATCTTTAGAAGAAGTGACGGTAGTGATATACCATAATATGATCAGCCATTGGGAAACAAACACGAGTCTGGAGCAATCCAAGAGATAGGCTATCGACCAGACATGATGCACCATTATCTGACCAGATAACGGTAATCGTGGTCAATACTTACTCCCCTGACCATAAGCACAGACAACCAAACAGAACCCTCTATCCACCCCAAGAATAACCAGTCCCTCACCACAAGTGGTCATCCTTTCCTAAGCCAACCACAAACGGTCATCCCTCCCCAAGCCGACCACGAATGCCATCCTTTCCCAAGCCAACCATGAGACTAGAGATAACTCTCATCATAAGCCTTGATCAAGTACCCACTCCTTAAACTCACACCTATTGTCCAAACGTCACTCATATCTGTTAATCAATTATGAGATGGTGACATCTATAACCGCTTCTAAACCTGACCAAAGCTAATAAACCTGACCGTGGTTAGGTTAGATGGTCATAGACAGGTATGACCATGGTTGGGTCAACCGTTAGGATCATGGTTACCAAACCTAGGAATAACCATAGTAGAGTTAACCGTTAGAATCTTAGCCTAATTGCTATGTGATCAACCACCTTAGCTTAGATAAGGCGATCCACCAATAGCTCACATGTCCACATCAGCAAGGAAAGAGACCTATAGACCAATGGAAGGGCTTACCAACCAGAATATAAGGAGAACCCAACCAAAATGGAGGTCAGCAACTTAGAACACTCAGAGCTCAGTCCAAGGTTTCCTTTTCTCACCAATATACTAACTTAAGCATCGGAAAACCATTCCCAGAGACCATCTCTGGGCCAGTTTTTCTATATGTGATCTACATGTACAAAGGTGGGAATCTGCAATAACAGGTAGCATTAATAGTTTCACCACCACCATGTAGCATATACAATTGCCAACAAAGGAAGGAGCAAAGGTAGCCATTGGAGAAGCTGCATATTATAATACATCTCCATATCTAGTCCAAGATCAAAGAGAGCTTGCTAAGGAGATTGATATTGAGATCAATCATATTCTAGCCAAACAAGCAGCGATGGTCATAGATCAGCTAGGGCAAGGAAGTGAGCCTTTGGCTTGCCTTGTTTTGGGGTGTGCCTTACTCGAGTAGGGGCAATGCCGATTGATTATTTAGTAAGCTTCGAGCACTTCAGCAACGTACTTTATGTTAGGAAGCCCAAAAATCCCTTGATGCCCAAGCATGCACCACTCTCTAACATATTTTCTTAATTAGTTTTCTTGTCACTTTTTTTTATTTTTTTTCTTCCTTTGCTTTGTCGATTATTACCCACTCTCTTTTTCTTTTCTCTGGAGCATCTCACTTTGAATCTTTTTGATATAGTAGGGTACATTGAACACCAAGCTAATCTTGATTTCCATTTTTCAACAAAAAAATTCCCTGAGTAGTTGAAGAGTTGACATGTAGTTAAGATAAAACTTGCAACCTCTTCCTCCTAGTCCTTTCATTTTTAGCTTTTATTTGTTGTTATGTGCATAACATGTAGAAGCAGATGGTTAGGGATAATTGAACCAGTGCTACAACCCTTTACCAATAAGGGATGAGGTGTTATAACCCATGTGGTAGGTCTGATGAACCTTTTCAGAATACCATGTCACTGGTACGATGAAATTGTTATCAGAGGAGGACAGAGCTTGAGTGACCGATGTGTGATTTTTGGGACTGTGATGTCAGGACGGCGTTTATCAGGGGTTTGTTGGGAGACCAAAGGTCGCATTTCGGGATAGGCAAGCTTCTAATCACAACTAGGGTTTATATTACTGGGTGACCAATGGCGCATTTTGGGACTAGAGATATTACCTAATGTATTACAATAACACTTATACCATTACATATTTAGTTTTATTTTTTAGGTTATGTATATAAATTAAATGAACTCAAGCATCATATAATCTGTGATTGATTCATGCATTGCGTCATATTGATTGCGCATGTGACATGCTCCCCATCCCTCATTGGGTCCAGTGAAGCTAACCCCACATTTGTATTTCCTTTTTAGATGATAACAGAGGTAGTCTGAAGGCAGTGAGTGGTGAGACACCTACTACAGTGGTTGATGACTGGTGGATGCCAAAGTTTGAGGAGCATGATCCATATTGTGTCTGTGATGATTGTGGATATGGTGCACCTTGAGGATGAAGAGATCATTACTTCTTTTGAGATATTTTGTGTATTTTTTATATGTATATTTTTGTCAAAACATTAATGTAATGCGAATGTATGTACATAACAACTTATGGTATATATGTGTTTATCATATAGAATCACCAGTGTAAAATCTACAATAATTATCATGTATCTTTTCTGCTGATTTTATTTAGATTATTTTGTATTTAATTGTATTGTTAAAGTACTGCATTGTGATCCTGGCTAATTGGTAAGGACATGGGTATATTATCACCTTAGTAAAGGTGGGGTGCGACAAATACTCAGAGCATCAGGCTACTAACATACTCAAACAATTGATTTAGTCATCAAATCTTGCCATAGAATGAGTGTTGTACGACCTCAGGAAAGATGAAACTCACAGACTTTGGGCTGGCTGTGAGATTTTTCAAATGATAATTTACTCAATTCCTATAAAACCAATTTGATAAGCATATATATGGAGTGTTATTTTCTTCTTGTTCGTTATTTTCTCATTGTTTTCTTTTACAAATTAGATGTCTTCTTGTACCCAAAAAGAAAAAAAATGAATAACTAAAATAGTTATTTAAAAGACATCTTTTTTTTATTATTATTTTTATAGTTGTGTTTCTCTGCTAATTAGGATTATTTTATTGTTGGTGTGGGTAGTCTACTCCTCATGCTTAAATTTAAGTTCCCTTACTTATGCATCTGTTTTGGAAGAAATTTATCTTAATTCAATAAAAGGCAAAGTGTATATGAGCCACCAGGTAGCCTACGCCTAGTCACTGAAAAATTTTAATTTATTTTTCTCTCCTTTGAAAAATGAATCGTGACCTCTATGCCTAGACATAATTGGGGGCAAGATGACCGCCACACACCTCATGAAATAAAAAAATCCCATTCCTGTTGATGCTTCTATTAGTACTCCCATTAACTCTCTCAATAGTGCAGATGCCACGTTGCTTTTTAGGGAATCCTCTCCCAATAATTCTCTATGATAGAGTGTAGGGTAACCTGGCGAGCTTAAAGAACCCTTGCCCTCTAAAAAATTAGATCAAATGTTTGTTTGGTTTTCACCAAGTGATAGGATTAATTCAGGATACAAACTAAATTTTTACCTAAATATCCATTAGGTTGGATGTGGATAAATTCTACCGAGCATCTACTCTTAAGGGACACAAGAAACACTGTGACCTTTTTTGGTTGAACCCTTGGGGAGTTGAACCCATGTTGGATTAGGATGGCTTAGTATTGGGATATTGTTGTGCTCTCCCTTCCCAACGCTAGGGGCAAAGCCTGGACGCTTATGGGCTTGGTATGTAGGTATGGGTTGCATGATTTTTTTTTTCCTATTTGAATGGTAAATTATTATTATCACAATAGTTTGTTATTTTTTTAGATGTCACAAAACATTATTTACTATGTAAACACATGATATTTCCATTTGACCTTTGGATAGAAAGGGCATTGTCTTGATCAACAACCACATATTCAATTTCAAGTTTAATTCAATCAAATACATTCACCACGGGCGTGGGATAAGTGGGAGAAGGCATCAAGAGAGTATGTTGGGAATATATTAAAACCCTCAAGGGGTTTGTGAACCCTAGGATGATGGATGAACCATCCTCTATGGGTTTAGGAAAAATTTTCTCCTTAAAAAAAATGTAAAAATAAATAATTTAGATTTATTTTGTAGTTTTCAAAAGGGAAAAGGCCAAGTATACTACCGGTATATCTAGATGTGTGTCTATCTCTCCCCTCTAGAAAAGTTCCTATACCCCTTCTTATAGTCTCACTTTCATCCCACCCTTCCATATCTAATGGTGTAAGGCTCACGCTGCCTTTTACGCTGATGTGTGTCTATTTCTCCCCCTCTCCTAGTCTCTCTTTCATCCTACATACCCTTCCATATCTAATGGCATAAGGCCCACATTGCATTTTAGGACTTTTCTTGTTGAAGAGAGAAGAGTGAAGCAGAAATCTCTGCAACTCATTTGGCAGTCCTCTCCTAGTATCCTCATCTCCGGTTAAAACAAGTGAAAGCAGAAATCTCTGCAACTCATTTCATATGCTAGCACAGCGGACGGATAAAGGTTTGTTACTTTTACTACTATTTCCACGTCCTCTAGAAGCATCTTCCGTTGATCTAATGGAGAATCGAAGAAAGGTTTTGTTGCCTCGTGTAATGATCCGAACTATAAACTTTGCTTCCTTGCATTATGGTCCATGGAGGATACCTTTTTGTTATCGTTTATCTTCAGAGTTCTAGAATGACTTGTTGGTCTCTGTTCTACGTCTTCCATGGGGAAACGGATAAAAATCCTCTGCAATTCCCATCTGGTGTAATACTGTGTAATATCCCCTGCAGAATTCGACACATGGATAAAACGGAATGAACGGTTCAGATTAATCCTCCATTGAAATAACCCCAAACCAATGGTTCACCAACTTAATCGAATCGGACTAGGTATTCAAACCGAACCGAATTAGTTTTTGAATTAAAACCTGAGAAATGAAAACCCTCTTCCCTCTCTCGACTTTCTCTGTTACGTCTCTCTTCCTCTCTGCCCTAACTCTCTCTTCCCCAAATCACTCCTTACGAACAAGCGAAACTTGCTGCTCACGAAGGTGCGCTTATTCACTCGAAGCTCCCTGCTCACTCGCTCAAGGTTCATAAGGGTTGGGTTTGATTTCTCTAGCGCCGAAGCTCTTGGATAGCGTTGTTACCTGGTTAGGGTTTGATTCAAATCGTTGGCGGGTAAAATCCTAAACGTACAGTCTTTTTTAGTGTTAGGTTTTCATTTTTCTATACAATACTTTGGGTATTTTGGGTGAATATATTGGTGATCCTGGCTAGATTTTTAATTTGTTCTCTTGCTATAAATCTATTATATGATTATATTTTTCTCTTGATAGTCATCCTAACAACTTTGGTTATCCTCTTGTATAATGACTGTACTCTCTGCCCATAAAAAGGAGTCTTTAGCTCAAAATGGTAGAGCACCTGGGTTAATACCTAGGGTATGGTGGTTCGAATCCACCAAGACCCTTCTTCAACTATAATTTGTATTGTATTTTTAGGTGGATGGAATGCACTATTACCTAGTACCCTATCTTTTCAATTCCTGTTATTTTTTCTGTTTTTGTGTATTTGTGTTTTTAGTTTTTGGTGGTCTAAAAGGAATGAAGTTTCCAGATTTTTTCAGATTATCAATTCATTAGATGATGAGGTATGGGGTTGAATTGATTTCTTTTTTCTGGCTTGGTTTCTTTCAAATAGACAACTTACAAAAATTGAAAGTTATAAAGTATCAATTACTGTATAACTGAATCAACCACACTGGTTAAATGCTCAATTTTTTTTGTTCAAAGTATCAATTACTGTATAACTTGTTACTCATGAATAGAAGAACATCATGTATCTGCATAGAATATTTGATGATAATATTAAAAAATGAGTCAAGGTTCCACTTCCTCCATTACCTCTCATTATTCTCATATTTGAATACCTCTTTGATCTCTCTCTCTCTCTCTCTCTCTCTCTCTCTCTGTGTGCATGCATATGTATGCATTAGAGTGACATGTATCATTTATTATCTCCAAATATCGTTTTGTAAGTTTAAGTATCACATTTTTTATAAGAAACTGAGGGGAAGTGAAGTTTTCTTGGAAACCCTTTCTAATACTGTTGTTGTCTCTAGCTCTGTACAAGTGTACTAAAATTTTAAAATCCTTACGGAAAAGAGACAGAGAGAGAATAGTATTCAATTAAAATGGAAGAAATGGTGAATGAAAATCCACCAAGGATAGAGAGAGAATAGTATTCAATTGATAGTTCTTCAATACAGTCCAAAGCTTTTCTGAATTCTGCCCTATTCTATAAATGTAAGGTCAAATATCAACCATGTCCTCAAATTTAATGGTGCTTGAGAGAGAGAGAGAGAGAGAGAGAAGAGTCATCATTGAACCCATGATGTCATCCCATATCACCTCTAGAGAGGGCTCAGGGACCATTAAGTTAGAATTTAAGATGTTGAGGGGTTTTTTTATTTGGGGGTTCCAAAACTCTTATGAATGAATGGTTCTGAAGGGATGTTTCAGTGGAAGGAGAAGGACAGAGGGAGGAAACTAAGGGTTGGTCTTCTTAAGTGCAAAGGGTTGGTCTCCTGGATTAAGGACTTTCCAACCAATCAAAGGTCAAATCTGTATGTTTAGCTCAACTGCTTACGAACTTAGAAACAGAACAGAGGAAAACCTAGACCTGTTGGGCTCTTCTCTATTTTTCTTTCCAAATTCAAATATTTATTTCTTGTCTGGGTTAGCAACTGGGTCTAGCTACTGGTAATGGTAATCCATTTCTGATCATCAATTTAGTGTCATCATATCAAAACCTTGTATTCCCTCACCCCTCTTCACTCTCTTCCATGTTCAAATCTTGAGTTCAAAAGAGCAAGCCAGAGTTGAAGTAAAAACAACTTATGAGAAGTGTGTGTGTGTCAAATGGAAGCAAGCTAGATGGTTTGTTTCAATTGTTTTATTAACTGCAGAAAATGAAGAAAGCATACATCAAGAATTTGGCAATACAGCACATGCAAGTTGACATTCCATAAACACTTCTATACAACCTATTAACACTGAAGACTCAGGACTAGCCAGACTCAACAATGCAACATGCAACGTCACATTCCTACTATGGAGCTTCCAATATATATAGCACTAAAAAGAGTAATGTTGTAAGCGGACAGTGTTTCTGAACAGGATCTTCAGTATTGATTCTGAAAACAGAACTTGACAATGATTGACTGAGTGTAAATCTGAAGTTTAAGAACAAGAAACAAAGCCAGCAGAATAATATAAATTAAGAACAGAATTAGAAAGTGTCCACAGGAAAGGACAGATTTCCCTTCAACAATTTTTAAAATTAGGCTGGAAAGTAAGTATATGCACTTCTAGTGGATCACATGTTTTCATTCCACACAGTTGCACTAATATATTTTGAATATATATGTTTTCATTCCATAAAAAGAAGTTCATTTGCACAAAAGCCAAAAATCAATGAAACCTTATTCACCTTAGATGCAACCTTCAGTTCAGGGCAGAGTAAACCAAGACTGGCCTAAACAGAATGCATGAAATGTCAAACCAGCAGAAAGTACATGACAGCAGTAATAGTTAACAAAACTCAGATTTCTATGCTAACCTCAATTCTAAAGAAGTTCCATGAAACAAGGAAAATGCATAGAAGTCATTAAATTTAAAAGTCAGTACCTTGTTAGTGGAAAACAGAGCATAAAATGAGGGCAAAAGAAGATATGCATCTCAGGGCAGAAGAAATACATTCATTCATATTCAAAGTAATCATACATTCGTTCACTTTTCAAAATTTTGGTGGATTCGAACCACCAAAACTTGGGCATTAACCCAAGTGCTCTACCATTTTGAGCTAAAGACTCCTTACCGACAATTAAGTTCGGATTCAACTATCATCATTAATAAAAATTATTAAGTCTAATTTGGCTAACAACTTTGGTTATTAATAAAAAAAATTCTAACTTAGCAATGCTATTCTAAAGTGTAAGAAGCTTGTCATGTACAAACTGGGTTCTGTGAAACTGCAATTTACAAATTGCAAGACTTGAAAGCACGACAAGGAAATAAGGAAAAGGGCATATAATTCAACACATTCATTATACAAGAGGATAACCGAAGATGTTAGGATGACTACCAAGAGAAAAATATAATCATATAACAGATTTATACGAAGAGAACAAATTAAAAATCAAACCAAGATCACCAATATATTCACCCAAAATACCCAAAGTATTGTATAGAAAAATGAAAACCTAATACTAACATGGACTGTACGTTTAGGATTTTACCTGCCAACAATTTGAATCAAACCCTAACCAGGGAACAACGCTATCCAAGAGCTTCGGTGCGAGAGAAATCAAACCCAACCCTTACGAACCTTGAGCAAGTGAGCAGGGAGATTTGAGTGAGTAAGCGCACCTTCGTGAGCAGCAAGTTTTGCTTGTTCGTAAGGAGTGATTTGGGAAAGAGAGAGTTAGGGCAGAGAGGAAGAGAGACCTAACAGAGAAAGGCGAGAGAGGGAATTGTCCACGTGTGGACCTCTGCAAGGGGCACAGTATTACACTAGATGGGAATTGCAGAGGATTTTTATTTAGGGCTTGCCCTTCATCTACCTATTTTTGGACTATAGGCGAAGGAGATCATATGTTGTTTATTATTATTGGACTAAAGGAGCAGATATCAAGTTTTGATTGAGCCTGGACAAGGGTCTTCTTCGACTGCATTGCTCTCTGTCTTCGATGACAAAAATATATGAATCTCATTTATTTTCTTTATTTTTTAGTTTTAGTAGAGGAGTACTGCCTGCTATATTGTGTGATGGAGTCGTTGAGGAAGAAGAGGAAACGAAGTGGGAAACATATTGCTTCTTCAGATATACAGGAGATCTTACCACCACCACCTCATTGTGGCATTGTTACTTGCCCTCATTGTGGCTACTCTTATTTAGATCCACATGGAAGGGGTAACAAAGGAAGACTGGATGCATCGATGCTGCTACTCAGTTAGGCAAGAAGAAGAAGATTAAGTTCCAGGTTCTATCATCGAAAAAGGCAATTTCGGATCGGTTTCGGTTGTGCCAGAATAAGACAACCCTAGTGGAATTTGCCTGTAAAATAGTGCTTAAAGGGAAAGAGAACGTTCATAGAGAGGTAGAGATCATGCAACATCTCTCTAATCATCCTAGTGTTGTGACATTGAAAGCTGCATTTGAAGATTCTAACTGCTTCCATGTTGTGCTCTGGTGGACATTTGCAAGACCAGATGGATAGGGAGGGTTGATACTCAGAGCACAAGGCTACTAACATGCTCGAAAAAATTATTTTAACCATCAAATATTGCCACGAAATGGGTGTTGTTCACTGAGATATCAAGCCCTAGAACATCCTTCTTACAAAACCTGGGGAGATGAAACTTGCAGACTTTGTTTGGGTTGGCTGTGAGAATTTCCAATGGTAATTTATTCAACTTCTACGAACCTAAATTTGATATTCATATGGAATGTGTTCTTGTTCAATTATTTTCTCATCCTATATCTATCCTCATTTGTTCACAACCTCAAATCATTTATCTAGGATCCCTTTTGTTTAATTCTAAAGTAGTAATTAACGTTAATGTTATGATATTATGATTTTTTTCATAGGTCAGAGATTATCTGGCAAAGTTGGAAGTCCAGCCTATATTGCACCAGAAGTTCTGCAGGGGGATTATTCAAATGAAGTGGATATCTGGAGTGCAGGTGTTTTACTATATACTTTACTAGTGGGCACCCTCCCATTCAATGGAGGAAGTCTCGGAGAAGTTTTTCAGGCTATAAAGAAAGCAAAACTTGACTTCCATACTGGAGTGTGGGAGTCAATATCTGGACCTGCTCAGGATCTGTTGCTGCCAAAAAACCCCGTGAGTTGGTCCTGCACAAGCACAGACAGTAGAGGCCTGGAGCTTTGTCCGGGGTTAGTCCTCTGACGCTCAAGTTAGGGTCGACCGCACAGTTTTCAGTTAGGGAGTAATGGTGAGGGTATGAATGCTTACCTTCTTCCTTCCTCTCGGCCCCCTTATATGGTTCTTCGGGTCTAGGGTTTTTTCTTGTCTTTTCCTCTGTCCTTCTCCCATACGGCCGTCCTTCTTGTGGGGAATATTCCCCTCATGCAAACGACATGATTGAGCGTGATTGAGTTCTTGGAATCCTTATCTGGTGGACGACACGTGTCTCAGGGGCAACACGTGTCCTTTCCCCACCGAGAGATCAATTTGACTGTATCAGGATCTAACAAGCAGAATGTTGACTAGGGATGTGTCTGCAAGGATAACTGCCAATGAAATACTAAGTAATTTTTGGATTAATTATTTATTTATTTATTTTATATTTATTTAACTTCATTATGTCTAATGCAAAATGTTGATCATTTCAGCACATCCGTGGATTTTGTTCCACGCAAAGGAGTCAGAAAGGCATAGGATCGATGATGATTCAAGTCTAGTTTTGTCCTCTAATGGCCTGGGTCGAAAGACAAGAGAAAGATGACTCTTGTTTTGTTGATGCACTTGTGGTGGCAATTTCACGTGTGAGGATATCTAAGCCAAAGGGAAGCAGGCTATGTGGCACCACCAGTCCGATCCAGCAGAAGTGTTTGTCTAACATGAAGGCTAACGACCTCTGTACAGCATTTTGATCCAGCAAAGTCAAATGATGTTTCATTCTTTTGTATCTTGTATATAATTTTTTGTATTTTGGTTAGAATTTTCTGCTGATGGCAATGCTGAAGGTGGAGATTCTAAACTTTACTCTTTATGAAATGTACATTTATCTCAAAAGTGGAAAGTGCTTACCTAATGTCATTTATTGTTATCATTGTTGGAAACTGGGTGAACTGTGGAAGACTTTGAAGTATGCTTGGCTGACAAGAAGTTGGGGTGAGGACAGAAAGCGTGTGGGCTTCACCACAACTCCAAGCCATGTGAGCTTCCAATGAGAAGACAGAAAGTATGAGCCTGATGCAAAAATAAATGCAAGGAGAAAAAGAAAAAGAAAATTAAGTCATATTTGTGAAGACAGAAAGCATGTGTGCCTGCCCCCTCCTTGTATGTCAGTTTTAGCATATGGAGAATGTTCATAGCAGTTCAACAGTCTCCAACTCATAACAATGATGCTGGTCGTAGCATGATACTTCGAGGTATTAATTTTTGTGAAATGTAAAGTACATTTACCCCTTAAGAGTTAAGTTGATATTCGATGCATGAGAACTTTTAACAGTATTTTACTTTGTGATTGACATTGGCATTGAATCCCCTCTAGTTTTCTCATTTTCTCCAAAGTTGCATGTTTTGTCTATTTTAGGATTGGGAGACTAGGCATGTTCTGTGATTGTACAATAGTGAGTAGCATACAACATAAAGTTACATTTTGTGGAAGATATGAATATGTGAGAGGTGCAAGGATAAACATTATTGTTGGAGCAACTGTTGTTTTAGAAATTGTGTTGGGATCTTTTCGTGGTTTTGTTTCTGTTCATTTTTGCTAAAACAGCTTCTCATAGATTCATAGATACGAGTCATATTCTTTTCCTGGGAGTAGGTTTCCTTCAAATCATCCAGTACTCCTTTTGCAGTAGTGTGGAACAGGACATTGGCAGCGACATCAGGTTCGATATTATTCCACGACCAAATCAAAATTAATGTATTTTCCTTCATCCAGTCATTATATCTCTTATCAAATGACTGAGGAGGATCAGAGGTAGTATATTGAAGTTTGTCTTTAGCTATGAGATAAACCTTCACAGATTGAGCCCAAAGTAGATATTTCGAACTACTTTGAGCTTGATAGAGGTAATCTGGACATTCGCATTGTCTGAGGAGGATGTAGTAGTAGCAGGGGTAGTTTTGGTCTTAGCCATGAGGAACTAAAAAATAGGGATGATAACCTATATGCATATCCTTATGATACTATAAACATGGATAATTTTAGTATAGATCCATATTATTAAGACCTGATCCCACCATAGTCATCACTAGAAAAATTTACCTGAGCCACAAGGCCAAAAACAATCAATGAGATATAAAATCCTGCTAAAATTGATTATAGAAAAAACCTGTTAAATATTAGTGGCACCGATCAAAAAATAATCACTCCATGTGATTTAATCCATAGTAAATGCAACAGTAGGCGGCTGCACACCAGAAAGGATCAGCAGAAGGAAGAAATCATTAGAGAGTAATGTTGTATAAACCCTATGTTTGATCACAAAAGCTCTAATGCCATGTTACAATTTCAGAATCCAACAATCAAACCAAGAAAAAGAGAAGAAGAAAAGAAGAAGACAGAAGAGAGAAGAGAAGATAGAGGCGAGAGCACAAACCAGTCCCAAAGAGGGGAACTAACCTGCAGCTCTTACCAGAATAGTCTACTGCAGGTCAGTCCCTTGATATATAAGATTCAACACTTGCATAGGACAGGAATACCCTTGTACCCTGTGCTGATTAAGCCCTAATACATAAAAGCATATGATATGACTAAAATGCCCTTACTACTAAAAATCACGATTATTATGCTTTGTCATGGTCCTTTCAATGACTTTTTTCTTTCTTTTTGGTTCATTTGCAATTTACCCGGTTGGGCCATACTAAATTGCGTGGGAATGCTATCATGATCACCAGCACCATCACAGTTGTCCTTTTTAGTATAGTGGTAATATTTTCATTCCTTGATAAATATTATATATTTGCTTTGTATTTGATATGGACTCGACATCATAAATACATTCAATGCCCTGTTTCTCCTAATGAATTTTTTCCCCCAATAAGCTCCTAATGTAGTTCAGTCTAGGTGTTTTGTAACTTGTGTAATCTTCATGGAAGTAAGGTTGGAAGAATCTAGTATTGACCATTTAAATTGTAACATTTTCGGGGTAAGACTCGGTAGTTCTCACTCCCTCAGACCTAGCACATGCGAGAGCCTCATACACTAGATATGTCCTTTTTTTTTAGGCAGCTGATACGTCCTTGTGGAAGTGCATGTGCATGGAGTTTCATGCATATACAATTACAGGGTAAGGCTACTCAAGGTAGTTGAGGTAGTTACATGCATTGTTCTATCTTTCAAGTAGGTCCTGTTATTGAAAGGATAGGAAGGGTTAGTTTTTAGAGCAAAGTGTTGTGTATGAGCAAAGCTACTATAAATTTCCAGTCCTTAATATAGTTTACTGGGTATAGTGTTGATGGTTTCTCTGTTACCATGACCAGGTAGTTTCCTGTCAGTCACAAGGCAATTGAGTGGTGGAGACAAATTGAACCTTCAACTACCCATTGTTCTAAGGACAGGGGGGGCCAATACAAGGTAGCATCAGTAGAGCTTCTATGTTCAACAATTCCATGACAATGTAGAAATTGCTGGAACCAGGCACTGATTCTGCTCTCCATGGGGCCTTCAGACTGATCATCTCCCAAGACAGGAATTCCTCTCATTTCTCATCACTGACAAGTTGACAATGGTGTTTTGAGTATAGTAGGATGAACTATATAATGTAAGATTTCCTATTAGGTGGGCTAGCATAGTCAAAGATTTGTTTCCAAAACCGGTTTAGTGGTGTTGACTAAAGATGGAGTAAGCAGAAAGAATCCAATATTATTGGTAAGTGATCTCTATGGAGATATTGGATTCTATTAGCACACCTTAATGGTATGAAATATTTATTTCTATGTGTGGACCTAAAGTATTGTTTCCTTAATGGGGAGGAAACCCTAATTTTATTGCAGGGTTGGTCCCTACCCTCACCCCTATATATAGTTATCACTAACCCATTAAGTGAAGCTAACAATCAAAATCATAAGGGAAAGAGGGTAGACCAGACCAACATTGATCGTGTTATACAAGGAGCATACAAGAAGACATTGAGGAGTTCTTATTCTTCAACCATGGATTCAGGTATGCCTAAAACATATATTTTATAGTGTTTGTCGTGCATGCTTATCGATCTTCATGAATCGTTCCGCATATGTTTTTCTATCAATGGTATCAGAGCCTCGTTCATGAAAAATCGATCGGTTGTACCACCAGTAATAAACATCAATTTTTTCTCCTCGAGTCGTTTTGTTTTGAAGAAACAAGAAAAATAATATATTATTACTAAAGGATAAAACTTACAAAGTTTTATTTAAAAAAAA
>NW_024870646.1:0-1821 GCF_013358625.1 Macadamia integrifolia
CACCAATTTACTGTTTGGGCTCTATGAATTTAAGAGTTATTTATTTTTTTAAAATCAAAACTCAATTAAAAAACAGAGCCTAGTCTATACTCAAAGTTGAAAGTTGATGCAAACCTGTAGGATAATCACCCTTAGAAAGATAAAAGCAAATTCACGATTAATGTATTTACATTGTAAAAATAAAATAGTCATTGTTAGCTAAAATATTTAACAATAATTGATAACTTAAATTTTGTTCAATTATGTAGGTTCGTAACCAATTTAAAATTTTCTATTATCTATTGTATTATTGATATTTTTATTTTAAAATTTTTAGGTCATATTTTAGGAAAACCCAAACTCCATCTCAAGTTGTATGTTCAATGATTGAAAATGAAATTTTGGAGACAAGAAATTTGAACAATTTCAAACACCTTTCTTCAGCGTATGAATTTAATCGAATAACATTAATTATTTTATTTATTCTTATGTTGATAATAATTTTACAGGAAAATAGAAAAATCATTTTTTGGGATTTAGATAAAAGAATTTAATATATACAAATAGTGTGTAATAGAATTAAAGAGATTATATGTTAAAGAGGTTCACGATCAATGTGTTCACGCTGTAAAAATAAAAAACTATTGTTATATAAAACTGTTTTTATTACATAATAATCAAGCACTTATTATTACACTATTACTAAATTCAACTTAGTTTCTATTTTTATGGCACTATAATATCTCATCACCAATTTACTGTTTAGGTTCTATGAATTTAAGAATTATTCACCCCTTTAAAATCGAAACTCAATGTCAATATAGAACACATTCTATATTCAGAGTTTAAAGGTGATGCAAACCTGTAAGATATTTTCCAATCAAAATAAAAATATTAGTAACCACCCTCAGAAAGACCAAAGCAAATTCACGATCAATGTGTTCACGCTATAAAAATAAAAAAATTGTTAGATAAAAAATCTAACAATAATTGATAATTTAATTTTTATCCAATAATTGATCAATTATGTAGGATCGTATCCAATTTAAAATTTTCTATTATCTATTGTATTATTGATATTTTTATTTTTATTTTATTAGGTCATACTTTAAGGAAATCCAAAAACTCTCTATCAAGTTATATGTTCGATGATTGAAAATAAAATTTTGGACACAAGAAAGTTGCATGTTTTCAAACACATTTTTTCAGTGTAAGAATTTAGTCGAATAACATTAGTGTAATACTTATTTTAATTATTCTTATACTGATAATAATTTTACAGGAAAATGGAAAAATTGTTTTTACAAAATCCCTTCTTTTGGGATTTAGATAAAAGAATTTCATATTTAAAAATAGTGTGTAATAGAATAAAAATTGATTATATGTTAAAGAGGTTCATGATGATCAATATGTTCATGCTGTAAAAATAAAAATCTATCGTTAAATAAAAATTTTTTTAAATATTGATAATTTAAAATTTTACATAATAATTAAGAACTTACTATTACACTATTGTGAATATTAGTATTATGTATAAACCTAGTAACATCTTCTTTTGCACCATATACCGTATTAGAATCTCCCGCTCTGGTTGTCATGAAAATACATAAGAAAATGTTAAATCACATAGGTTTTTATTTATTGAGAGGAGACAAAAAGAGAGAGAGAGAGAGAGAGAGAGAGAGAGAGAGAGAGTTTTATTAACTTTCAAAACATCCTGACATAGATAATTCTCATACGGTGGAATACAATTCTCCTAATTCTTAATTCCAGAGTCAACTATTTGTATATATGAAATTCTTTTATCTAAATCATAAAAGAAGAGATTTTGTAAGAACGATT